>NW_019154090.1:24008865-24183608 GCF_002288905.1 Enhydra lutris kenyoni | reverse complement strand
CCCCCCCCCCCCCCCCCCCCCCCCCCGCACACGCCTTAGGGACTCCAGCGCCCTCGCTTTCCCTACAGGAGGCCCAGACAGGGGTAGGCACTTGTCCGGGTCCACCCAGCTGGCCAAGGGGGATCCAGGTCCAGACGACAGGATCTTGGCCTCCTGGAATAGGTCCCTGCAGGTGCCAACAGTCCCAGGCCGCAGCCAGGTGCACGCTCTTCGCCTGCCCCAGCCCCCTCCGGGCGCAACACGCTGCCAGTTGGCGGCTCCGCAGCCCGCGCCGGGGCAATGGGCTTTGCGCGGTACGCCGGAACTTGTAGTCCACGGCCGCCTCCAACGAACGGCTCGCTTTGACTTGAGAACTCCAACCCCCAGAAGGCCTCGCGCAGCCAAGATCGCGCCGAGCCAAAAATTCAAGAGGACCAAGAGCTCCCCGCGAGGGCCCCGCGGCCGCCTCCCCAACAGGCCCCCAGCAGATGTGGAGCCCACGCGGCTAGCTGCCCTCCTGGAACTCACCGACTTTGTACGGCAGTTTGTCCGACATGCTGGCAGTTTCCGCACAGAGTGATAGACACACGCGAAGGGAACCAGCCCTGGGACTACGGGACAGCGCAGGAAGGGCGGCGCTGGGCAGGGACCTGCGATAGGCGCCGGCGCCTTTAAATATCTTCCTCTATCTTGCATATTCATGAGTCCCGCTAGTGCTGAGCTGTCCGGGGCGGGGCCCAAAGCCGCGGAGGGAGGGGGCAGGGGCCGGAACCGACTTCGAATCCAGCTGAGAAAAAAAACCCGGATTTTGCCCGTGGTGGGTCTGGAAGAGAGCTCCAGGAGAGTCCTGAGGGCAGACCGGAGGCTTCCTTTCTTTCATTCGTTCCGCCACGAAATCCATAGTCAAAACCTAGCGAAACTGCTATTCTAACCAGCTCACCTCCCTGAGCCGCAATTTGCTCTTTAGTAAAATGGACCTAATGTACCTACCAAACGGGTTATACGTAAAGTTGCAATATGTCAGGTACCTAGCACATCCCAGATAATTCCACCCTGCCCTCCAGGTAACCACTCTCCTGAATTTAGGTAAATTTGCGCGCATTTTACTCCTTTTACTGCATTTGTGTACATCGTTAAACGTTTCATAGAATTCCTTCTGTATTTAAGACCATTATGTAAATAGTACCATACTGTACGTAGCCTTCTGCAACTTGCTTTTTTCTGTCACTATGATATTTGTACCAGTCACGCATATAGCTTAAAATGTACTTATTTTTGCTTTTGCTGCTAGATACCATTTCAGGTGTACGTTCCATGATTAATTTATCTGTTCCATGCTGATGTGCAGGTTATACACAGTCTATCGCTGCTGTATACGTGGAGCAATGGACATTTCTGTCCTTGTCTCTTTTTTTTTTTTTTTTTTTTTAAATTTATTTATTTGACAGACAGAGATCACAAGCAGGCAGAGAGGCAGGCAGAGAGAGAGGAGGAAGCAGGCTCCTTGCCGAGCAGAGAGCCCGATGCGGGGCTCGATCCCAGGACCCTGAGATCATGACCTGAGCCGAAGGCAGCGGCTTAACCCACTGAGCCACCCAGGCGCCCCATGTCCTTGTCTCTTAATGCACGTGTGCGGGTGTCTCTGAGGCAGAAATGTACCCAGGCGTGGTTTCTGGGCTGACATTGCCAATTTAGTTTCTGAGGTAGTTTTACCATTTTACCTGCCCCCCACCACACACACACACACACCCCAGCGGTATCTGAGATGGCCTGTTTTTCCATATCTCTGTGACCCCTTGTCAGTCTAACAAATTTCTGTTGACGTTATGGATGTGAAAATGTATCTTCTTGTGTTTTTAACTGGCCACCTGAAGACCCTTTAACATCTCTCAAGGAACCCTGGCCCCCACCCGATCCCCCCAGCTGCTATCCATTTTCTTCCTCCCCTTTTCAAACTTTTTCAGTGTTATCCCTTTCTCCGATTTGCACTTCTTAGCTCCCACTCAGTTCTCAGCTATGTGGCCTCTACCGCCAGGTCTTGGCTGAAATTTCTACAGCCAAGAAAGGTCATCAGGAAACCTGGCTGAATCCAACAAATGTGCCTCAGCCTGCATTTCCATCCCACTGCAGCACATAATATGCCTTTGCCTTCCTCCTTCCTGTCTCTCCTCCCAGTATTTACTCCTGTCCACTCAAGTTCCTTCTCTGACCTTGGAAACTTCCTCTTTCTCTAGTGCTTTTAAGGATTGATGTTCCTTCCTGTGCCATTTCACCCATACTCATGGCTGTTAGGACCATTCTGTCAGGTTGATCCATGTGTCTGTGGATTGAAACACTGCCATATGCCAGAAGCCACCTGCTTCCCTTCTCAATCACATGCCCCTTCTCCCCACCTGGAAGTTATTGCTACAGTGAATTTTGTCTTAATCATTTTTCTTTTCTTTTCTTCTTTCTTTCTTTCTCCTTTGCTTTTCTTAATGGGTTGTATTACCTATGTGACTATCCCTAAACACAACATTGTTTAGTTTGGCCGGTTTTTTGCCTTTGTAAAAATGAAATCATACTGTACATATTCTTCTGCAACTTGCTTTTCTCTCAACATTGTTTTTGAGTCAGTTGTGTAGATGGTGTAGCTATGGTTCATTTATTTCCCATATAATCCATTGTATGAACATATCACAATTTACTAATTCATGAAATTGTTGATGGGCACTGAGTTGTTCCAGTTTTCTCTACTACAAATAATAATGCTCTAACATTCTGCAGGTATGCTCATGTCCAACTTAGCTGGATAATATGAAACTGTTTCCCAAAGTGGTTGCATCAGTCTATAACCCCACCAACTTTGGATAAAAGTTATTGCTCTGTCCCCTTACCAGCACATCCTGGTATCAGTTTTTATTTTTGTCAACCTGGCAGGTATGACATGATCTTCCATGTGGTTTTAATTTGGATTTCTGTAACTAATAATGAGGTTGAGCACCTACTCGTATGCTATTTATTATATGAATTCTATCTGCGATCCTTTCTCTGTAAAAGTTGTCTTGCCCATTTAACAATAGGTGGTTTGTTTTTCCTTTCAGTTAATAGGAATTCTTTGCATATTCTGGATACAGACCAATCGTATGGGTTGCAGATGTCTTCTCCCGGTTTTTTGTCTTCCCAACCTCTCTCTGTTTTTTGATAAATAGAAATTCTTCATTTTAATGTAGTCAAATTTATCTTTTCCCATAGGAAGTTTTTGTCTTGTTTTAGAAAGTCTGCAGATCCCAAGGTCGTAAAGAATTTCTCCTGTATTGTCTTCCCACAGTTTTATGATTCAAATATGTATGCAGTTGGTATGAGGTAGGAATTCTGTTTCATTTTTCTCCCCATATGGGTAAGCAGTTCTCTCAGTGCCACTTAGTGCCTCCTTAACCCCTGGGGCCAACAGTGCCAGCTGTCACAGATTAAGTGTCCATAAATACATGGTTGTTTCTGCATTCTCTGTTTTGATGCATTGATCTATTCTAACTCTACCCTGTTGAAATGACCAAAGTTTTATAATAGATCTTTTTTTTTTCTTTAAGTTAGGCTTTATGCCCAGTGTTGGGGCTTGAACTAATGACCCTGAGATCAAGACTGACATGCTCTACCAACCAAGCTAACCAGGACTCCCTAAAGCTTTATAGTAAACCTTGATATCTGGTAGGAGAAGTCCCCTCCCACCATGTTCATCTTCAAGAGTATACAATTTATGGACACCTGGGTGGCCCAGTAGGTTAAGCGTCTGTCTTTGGCTCTGGTCATGATCCCAGGTCCTGGGATAGAGTACTGTATCATGCTCCCTGCTCAGTGGGAAGACTGCTTCTTCCTCCTTGCTCTCTCCTTGCTTGTGTTCTCTCTATCTCTCTGACAAATAAATAAATAAAATCTTAAAAAAAAAAAGGGTATGCAATTGGTAAACAGTGATATACACGGAACTTAAGTATTATACAGATTAATTTTGACACATACATACATCTATGTAACCTATACCCCAGCAAAATAAGAGAATATGTACAAAGATTATTTTTTTTATTTTTTTAAAGATTTTATTTATTTACTTGAGAGAGAGAGAGCATGAGAGGGGAGAGGGTTAGAGGGAGAAGCAGACTCCCTGCTCATCAGGGAGCCTGATGTAGGAGTCGATCCCAGGACTCCAGGATCATGACCTGAGCTGAAGGCAGTCACTTAACCTACTGAGCCACTTAGGCGCCCTGGATAATTTTTTTTTGAAGTTCTCATGGAGTGGATGTATCACACAGGTTTTTCCATTTTTTCACTATTAGAACTATGATGAGTTGTTCATTCACACGGAGTTCCCTATATATTTTGGATCACCCCCTTGGGGGAAAAATCCTAGAATTTGGACTAACTGGATCAAAGGACATAAGCATTAAAAAAAAAAAAAAGATTTCATTTATTCATTTGAAAGAGCGAGAGTGCACACAGGCAGGGACAGCAGCAGAGGGAGAGGGAGAAGCAGGCTCCCCACTGAGCAGGACCCCAGGATCATGACCTGAGCTGAAAGCAAATGCTTAACCAACTGAGCCAACCAGGCGCCCCTGGACATAAGCATTTTTAAGGCTCCTCCTGATTTTATTGCCATATTTTCTAAAAATCACCTGTGGTATCTGAGTTTATTTTACTGCATGTTTTCCAGCATTTATGTTATCCTTGTTTTTGTTGTAGGTTTTTTTGGTTTTGGGTTTTTGGTTTTTTTGTTTGTTTGTTTGTTTGTTTGTTTGCTAATTTAGTAGGTAAAAATGATACATTGTTGAAATGTGCATTTCTGCACCTTTGGAACAAAAGGTTCCTGCTCCAGAATGAACCTAGCCAGAACATCCCACTGAAAGTTTACCAGGGTCTATCTGATTCCATGCCATATAGCCTGAGCTACTTTGTTTTCCAGTTTTTTTCTTCAGAAGTGATTTCCATTCCTCTTTCTCTGTCATCCTTCTCTCCTGGAGAGAGCGTCCACCTGCCCATTGCCTGTCAAGTCTCAAATTTCCTTGTCTACACTCCTGCTGTGATCCTTGGGGAAGCACACCACCTTTCTGAGCCTCATTTTCCTCTACTGTAAAATGGGAATAAGAAGAAGAACATCACCTTAGAAGGTTAGTGCTAATCAAAAAGTACGTTACCTTCACGTGAATATAGCACTTTACAGGTGACAAAGCACTTTTAAATCCATTTTCTCAGGGTGCCTGGGTGGCTCAGTGGGTTAAAGCCTCTGCCTTTGGCTCAGGTCATGATCCCAGGGTTCTGGGAGCCTGCTTCCTCCTCTCTCTCTGCCTGCTTCTCTGCCTACTTGTGATCTCTGTCTGTCAAATAAATAAATAAAATCTTTAAAAAATAAAATAAAAAAATCCATTTTCTCACTTTGGAAAATTAATAACTTTTTCTATTAAACAGATAATTACGTGAAATGTAAAAAAAATAGAAAAGTATAAAAAACTCAAACTAATTCAGAGAAATGACTATTCAGAGATTATGATTTATCATTTTGATGAATTTCCTCTTGGTCTCTTTTCATTACATCTATAGGTTTTCTATATCTGAGATCATATTGTATAAACTGTCTTATACCTCTTTTAAGAACTTATTCATTTGACAGAAAGATAGCAAGAGAGAGAGAGAGAGCACAAGCAGGGGGAGAGGCAGAGAGAGAGGGAAAAGCAGGATCCCCACTGAGCAGGGAGCCCTACACAGCCTAATTCCAGGACCCTGGGATCATCCCTTGAGCAGAAGGCAGATAGATGTTTAACAAACTGAGCCACCCAGGCGCCCCATACCTCTTTTTTTATACCTAAAATTATTACAAGATCTAGCTTCATAATGCTCTCAATTTATGCCTGGTTGTATTCAAAGTGCTTTGTAAATAGTAGCTCATTTAATCCTCATAATACTAAGAAGTAGGTTTTCCTCATATTGCAAATGAGGAAAGTGGCACAAAAAGGTTAAGTAATTTCCCCATAGTTACACACTCAATAAGTAAAGAAACTAGAATTTCGGGATGCCTGGGTGACTCAGTCGTCAAGTGTCTGCCTTCGGCTCAGGTCATGATCCTGGGGTCCTAGGGATTGAGCCCCTTGTCACTCCGTGGGAATCCTGCTTCTCCCTCTCCCACTTCCCCTGCTCTGTGTCTCTCTCTGTCAAAAATATCAATAAATAAAATCTTAAAAAAAAAACAACTAGAATTTCAACCCAGGTGGTCAGACTCCAAATTCTGTTCTTAACTCCTATATTATGCAGTTTCTCTTCTTGCAGAAATTCCAACGTGTGGATGTATCACAATTTATGTAGCCAAGCATCTGTTGTTTCAGTTTCCCTGAAATAACACGTCCCACCTTTGATACATTATGGCTTCAGATAAACAAATAGAATTGCTTGCTTAAGGAATATCAAAGTTCTTTTTTTTTTAAAAAAAAGATTTGTTTATTTTGTGGGGGGAGAGCATGGAAGGGAGGGGCAGAGAGAGGAAGAGAGAAAATCTCAAGCAGACTCCCGGTTGAGTGCAGAGCCCAGACAAGGGGTTCGATCTCACAACCTGGAGATGATGACCTCAGCCAAAACCAAGACTCAGTCACTTAACTGACTGAGTCACCCGGGCACCCCAACATTTGTCAAAGTCTTGATCCAACTTGCCAAATTACCTTCCAGAAATTTGGTTCCTATTCTCGATACTCTTCAAAATTAGGTATAATTTTTCAAGTATTTTCTAATTTATTGGGTGAAAAACTTGACCATACAATCTCTAACCTTTATCCTTTTTTAAGCATTATCCCTTCTTAAATAAGCTTTTTATTTTGCACTAATTGAAGATTCTCACGTAGATGTAAGAGATAATACAGAGAGATCCCATAGTCCCTTTACACTATTTCCCCCAGTGATGACCTCTTTCAAAACTGCACAACCAGGTTGCTGACAATGATACAGTCAAGATACAAAACATTTCCATCACCACAAGAATCCCTCATGTTGCAAATCATAAGAGAATCTTAGGAAACAAACTGAGGGTTGTTGGAGGGGAGGGGGTTGGGGGACAGGGTAACTGGGAGGTGGACACTGGGGAGAGTATGTGTTGTAATGAGGACTGGGTATTATATAAGACTAATGAATCACAGACCTGTACCCCTGAAACAGTACATTATATGTTGATTAATTGAATTTATATTAAAAAAAGAATAACAGAAATTTATAATATCAAATGTCAGTTTAGTAGGGATCATGAAATAAATGTGTCATTTTTTTTTTAAGATTTTATTTATTTTGGCAGAGAGAGATCACAAGTAGGCAGAGAGGCAGGCAGAGAGAGAAGGGGAAGCAGGCTCCCCGCTGAGCAGAGAGCCCGATGCGGGCTCGATCCCAGGACCCTGAGACCATGACATGAGCTGAAGGTAGAGGTTTTAACCCACTAAGCCACCCAGGTGCCCCTAAATGTGTCATTTAAAATTAAAAAGAAAAATCCCTCATGTTGCCCTTTTTTTTTTTTTAAGATTTCATTTATTTGACAGAGAGAGAGATCACAAGTAGGCAGAGAGGCAGGCAGGGAGAGAGAGGGGAGGAAGCAGGCTCCCTGCGGAGCAGAGAGCCCAACTCGGGGCTTGATCCCAGGACCCTGGGATCATGACCTGAGCTGAAGGCAGAGGGTTTAACCCACTGAGCCACCCAGGCACCCCTCATGTTGCCCTTTTATAACCACACTCACTTTACCTGGTTCTATTCCCCAACCACTAATCAATAGTCCAACTCTATAATTTTGTCATTTCAAGAATACTATATAGGGCATCTGGGTGGTTCAGTTGGTTGAGCATCTGCCTTCATCTCAGGTCATGATCTCAGGGTCCTGGAATTGAGTCTAGCATCAGGCTCTCTGCTCAGCAAGGAGTCTCCTTCTCCCTCTCATTGCCCCTCTGTGTGCATGTGCTCTCTCTCTCGCTCGCTCGCTCTCTCTCTCAAAAAAAAAGAATGCTATATAAATGGAATCCTACACTATGTAACCTATTTGGATGGCTTCTCCCACTCAGCATACTTCTTTGGAGATTCACCCAGGTTGCTGCATTTATCAAAGTTCGTTCTTTTTTATTGCTGAGTAGAATTCCTTTGTATGGATGCACTAATTGGTTTAACCAGTCACGGACTGAAAGACATCTGGATTGTTTCCAGTTCTTGACTATTACAAATAAAGTTACTATGACTATACATGTACAGGTTTTTTATGTGAACGTAAATTTTAATTTTTCAGGGATAAATGCTGAGAAGTAGAATTGCTGGGGGGGGATCTGGCTGGCTCCGTCAGTGGAGCGCGTGACTCTTGATCTTGGAGTCGTAAGTTCAAGTCCCATACAGGGTGTGGAGAATACTTAAAATCTCTTTTTCAAAAAAGTGAGATTGCTGGGTTGTATTGGAATTGCATGTTTAATTTTTTTTTTTTTTTAAGATTCCATCCATTTACTTGACAGACAGAGATCACAAGTAGGCAGAGAGGCAGGCAGAGAAAGAGAGGGAGAAGCAGGCTCTCTGCCGAGCAGAGAGCCCGACGCCGGGGTGGATCCCAGGACCCTGGGATCATGACCTGAGCCGAAGGCAGAGGCTTAACCCACTGAGCCACCCAGGTACCCCTGCATGTTTAATTTTTAAAGAATAAACTGCCAGACTATTTTCCAGAGGGGCTGTACCATTGTGCTATGTGTCTACCAGCGAAGTATGAATGATTATTTTTTAGATTTTATTTATTTGAGAGAGAGAGAGCACACATGAGTGGGGGGAGGAGCAGAAGGAAAGGGAGAAGCAGACTCCCCAGGGAGCAGGGAACCTGATGCAGGGCTTGATCCCAGGACTCTGAGATCATTACTTGAACCAAAAGCAGCTGCTTAACTGCTTAGCTGACTGAGCCACCCATGTGCCCAAAGTACCAGTGATTTAGTTTCTCTGCGTCCTTGTGAGCATTTGGTGTTGTCACTATTTTTTATTTTAACCACTCTGGTAGGTGTATAATATCTCATTGTGGTTTTAATTTGCATTTTCCTGACAGCTAATGATGTAGAACATTTTTTCATATGTATATTTGCCATTAGTATGTCCTCTTGGATGAAATAGCTCTTTCTTGCTTTTTGCCCATTTTCTAACTGGATTGTTTTGGGGGGAGGGTTGTTGTTGAGTTTTACAAGTTCTTTATATATTTTAGGTAGTAGCCCTGTGTCATATATGTGGTTTACAAATATATTCTCCTGCTCTGCAGTTTCTCTTTTTATCCTCTTAAGAAGGTCTTTCACAAAGTAAAAGTTTTCAATTTTGATGCAATCCAATTTATCAATGTTTCCTTTTACAGATCATGCCTTCAGTGTCAATTCCAAGAACTCTTTGCATCAGCCCTAGAGCTCAAAGATTCTCTCCTATGATGTTTTCTAAAACTTTTGGAGTTTTATGTTTTAAATTTAAGTTATGATCCGTTTGAGTTAATGTTGGTATCAAGTGGGTAGTTTGGTTTTGGTTCTGGTTGATTTGGAGTGTATCTTTTTTGCCACTGAGTATGCAATGGGCATTCAGCTATTCCAGCACCACTTGAAGCAGGTCACCTTTCCTCTCCTGAACTGGTTTTGCCCCTTTGTCAGAAATCAGCTGGGCCCATTGAATTCCATCTATTTCAAATCCCCTCGTCTATTTCTCCAATCCATATGTCTGTCCTTCTGCCAGTACTCCAGTCTTGATTTCTGTAGCGATGCAAGCCCTTTTTATTTTTCAAAATTGTTTTAGTTATTTTAATTTCTTTTTCTTTCCACATAAATTTTAGAACAATCCTGTCCATGTCTAAAGAACTTCTTGCAAGGATGTTGGTAGGAATCGCATCAAACTGTATATGGATTCAAGGAGAACTGACATCTTTCCTATGTTGATTCTTACAATCCACGGACACAGTTATGTTTCCCCCATTCATTTGTGTCTTCTTTGATTTCCTTTATCAGTATCTTGCCGTTTTCAACATACAAGTCCTGTACCTGTGGTGTTAGATATACACCTAAGTATTTATTTCTTCTTTTTCTTCTATTTCTCTCTTCCTGCACCTCCTGAATGATACAGCATTTTACATTTTGGTGGTCATGTGTTCATTGTTAATGTATACAAGTACAATCGAAGTGGTGTGTTTCTTTTGGGTCTTACAGATAAAAGATACCCTTGCTGAACTCACAGGTCATAGACACTTTGTGTTTGGTTTTGTTTTGTAGGTTCTTTGGAATTTTCTGTGTAGCCAATCCTGTCACCTGCACATAGGGACAGTTTTATTATTTCTTTCTGATCTGTATGCTTTTTATTTCCTTTTCTTGCATTGTTATACTGACTAGAACTTCTAGCACTGTTGAATAAGAATGATAAGAACAGACCTCCTTGTTTTGTTCCTGAGTTTCGATAGAGTGCTTTCAGTTCAGTCTTTCCGCATTAAGTAAGTTAACCATAGATTTTTTTTTTATAGATGTTCTTTATCAAGCTAAGAAAGTTCCCCTCTACTCCTATCTCCTGGTTTTTTTTTTTAATCATGAACAGATGATGAGTTTTGTCTTGTGCTTTTACTGATATTAATTGATGTCATGAGTTTTTTTCTTCTTTAGATTGTTAACAAGGTAGGTTATGTTGATTGGTTTAAAAATATTAAACCAGATTTGCACCCTTGGAATAAGCTCCACTTGATCTTGAAAGAATTACATGGTGTATAATTCTTTACAATTATTGTTGGATTATATTTGTTAATATTTTGTTAAGATTTTGAAAAAAAAGGAGAATTTTGCATTTGTATTCATGAAGGATATTGAGCTGTAGTTTTCTTTCTTTGTACTGACTTCGTCTGGTTTTGGTATCAAGATAATACAGCTTCATAAAATGAATTGAGGGGTCACCTGAGTGGTTCAGTTGCTTAAGCATCCCATTCTTGGTTTTAGCTCAGGTCTTGATCTCAGGGTCATGAGATTGAGCCCCATGTTGGTCTCCATGCTAGGCAGGGAACCTACTTGGGATTCTCTCTCTCCCTCTCTTTCTGCCCCTCCCTCTGCTTGTGTACTCATGTTCTCTCTCTCTCTAAGGAAAAAAAAAAGAATTAGAAAATATTCCCTTTTCTTCTATTTTCTCGAAGAGATTAGGTGGAATTGCTGTTAATTCTTTTTTAAAACTTTGATAGAATTCTCCAATGAAATGGGTCTGAAAATTTCTTTCCTGAGAGTTTTTTAAATTATGAATTTAATTTCCTTAATAGTCTAGGACTATTCAAATTACCTATTTCACATTTAATGAACATGATAGTTAGTTTGTGTTTTGGGGGGAGGGAGTGAGCCATCTTGTTGAGGATGAATTTGTGTGTGTAGAATTATTTGCAGTATTCCCTAATTATGCTCTTAATGTCTGTGTGGTCTATAGTGATATTCCTGTTTCATTCCTGATATTGGTAATTTGTGTCTTTTCTCTCTTTTTTCTTTGTCTGTCTTCCTAGAGTTTTGTCAATTTTATCAATGTTTTCAAAGAACTGGCTGTTGCTTTCATTGAATTTCTCTACTTTTCTATTTTCAACTCCCTTCTGGTCTTTATTATTTTCTTTCTCTTTTTAAAAAGATGTTATTTATTCATTTGAGAGAGAGAGAGAGAGAAAGCACAAGCAGAGGGAGCAGCAGAGGTAGAGGGAGGACCAGGCTCCCCACTGAGCAGGGACCCTGATACAGGACTTGATGGCAGGACCCTGAGATCATGACCTGAGTGGAAGGCAGGTGCTTAACCAACTGAGCGACCCAGGCGCCCCTATTTCCTTCGTTCTGCTTGCTTTGGTTTATTTTGCTCTGCTTTTTTTATATTTTTGAGGTGGGAGCTTTGATGATTGACTTGAGACATTTCTTCTTTTCAATACATGCATTTAGTCCTATGAATTTCCCTCTTAGTGCTGCTTTAGCACAAGTTTTAATATGTTATGCTTTTATTTACATTCAATTCTGTGTTTTTTTCATAATTTCGTTTGAGACTTCCTCTTTGACATGAGGACTATTTCAACATCTGTTATTTACTTTCTAAGTGTTTGGAAATCTTCACATTATCCTTCTATTATTGATTTCTAAGTTTGACTCCATTGTGATCAGAGAACACATTCTGTAGGATTTCAATTACTTTAAATGTCTTAAGATTTATTTTATTTCGTGAGCAAGGATGTGGTGAATCATGGTGTCCTTTGGGCCCTGGAAGCCAGTGTGTGTTCTGTGGCTACATGCACTATTCTGAGTGTGTCAAGTAGATACCGTGGTTGGTGATATTGTTGAGGTCTTCTGTGTCCTTGCTGATTTTCTGTCCACTTGTTCTATCAGTTGTTGAGAGGTATCTTAAAATCTTCCAACTGTAATTATGGATTTGTCTACCTCTCCTTTCAGTTCTACCGGTTTTGTTTTTGCAAATTTTGGACCTCTGTTGTGTTCTGCATATGCACTTGGGATTGCTTTGTCATCCTGGTGGATTGACCCTTTCATCATTCCGTAGTGGGAAAAAATATATGTTAAAAAAAAAATCAAGGAGAGGGGGGATTCTTTATTAGTGGCACCTGGGGGTGGACACTAGGCTCCTGGTATGGTTTATGGCTGGGGGACGGGGATGATCAATTTTCTTTTTACATTTAGTATCAGATTGATAAAAATTTAAAAGTGTGATAAATGCTGGTTATCTGTTGGTGAGGCAATGGGGAAGCAGGCCTCTCATACATCATACATTGGCCCAACTTTTTTTTTTTTAAGATTTTATTTATTTATTTGACAGAGAGAGACAGCAAGATAGTCAACAGAAGCAGGGGAGTGGGAGAGGGAGAAGCAGGCTTCCTGCTGAGCAGGGAGCCCGAAGCAGGGTTCGATCCCAGGACCCTGGGATCATGACCCGAGCCAAAGGCAGCCACCCAGTGACTAAGCCACCCAAGGGCCCCTGGCCCAACTTTAAAGGGGAACATTCCAGGAACAAGATCACAAACTCACATGCCCTTTGACCAAACAGTTCCGCTTCTTAGGAATTTATCCCAAAGACGTAAGCACGTGTGAGCAAAATGACACCAAGAGCAAAAGATTGCAAACAGTCGAAATGTCCTTCTGTAGACTTGCTAAATAAATAAAGGTCCTGTCCAAATGGTGGATTACTGAAGTGCCACCACTTCTTAAAAAGGAAGGCGTTTATCTATTGTTACGGAATGTTCCATCATCAAGATAAAATGTTAAGTGAAGATAAAGAAAGCATGGTGCAGGACAGTGTGTCCAGTATGTCATTATTTGTCTATTTGCCTATATACGTAAAAAAAAAAAAAAAAAAAAAAAAAAAAAAAAAAATAAGGCTGAATGCACAAGTGCTTCCTAGAGGGTCGCCCACTCATGTGCACTCTGCTCAAGGCCACAGTGGACAAACTATTGTCAGATGGGCCTTCTCCCCCCACCCCCCCAGGCTCCAGCCTAGGGCTCTGCAGAGGCTGCGGGGCCACCCTAAATAATAGGCAGAGACAGGCCGGTCCCTGTGGCCAGCCACATTGCCCTTTGAACCTACCCTTTGGGTGTTTGCTTTTGCAGTCACTTAGGCCTCCAGCTTGGAAAGTGGAGAGGGGTGGAGACAGAAGGAGCCCTCCCATTGGCCAGAGGGCCCTCTGGTTTGCCCAAGCTCCAGGGACCAGCACTTAGATTGTGAATTAATTGGGAGGCTGCCAGATGGGGGATTGGGGTCCAGATCCTGAGGATGCCTGTCAATGAGGATGAGATGGAATAATGCAGCTCTGAGGAGACCCTGTCACTGCTCCACGCCTATCGGGGTGTCTCCCCACCTTCCCAACTCCTTCCCAACTCCTTCCACAACCTCCTTCCAAGCCCTTTCAGATTTGTACTTGTCCCTCGGGTGGGCCTTGATGTCCCTGCTGGGTATTGGGTACAGAAGTGGGGGATTTCTTGGAGAGTTTGGAATAGAACTCCCCCAGGCCCCCTCAATCTTCTCGTCCTAGACTGCTGCATCAGGGGTGGTGAGGGGGCCTATGAGAGTCCCAGGAGCTGGCTGTCCCCACCTGCAGACACGCTTCTCCCCTTGGAGGAGCCCTCAGACTCAAATGGGGGTGTATGCTACTAGGTATCATTATGTCAAAATCATCCGATCATGTGTCTGACTGTCCCACTGCTTCTAGAGGGGTCACGAATGTATCTGATTTTGCCCACCACTGTGTTCCCAATGTCCAGCTCAGTGTCTGGCACACAGAAGGCACCCAGTATTTGTGGAATGAATTAACACTCTCAGATGTAGGCCCCAGAACCCAGCTTGTGGTGTCTCTTGGCTTCAGCCCACAGACCTGGCTATCCTTGGTTGGGGGGCGGGGTGGACCAGGAACTCTGCAAATCCAGGTCTCGAATGTCCCTGGTTGAAGCGGGAGCCTTCCCCTGAGGGGGGCTGGATGTTTTCTTGGATCAAGAAATGTTTTCTTACTCAGCTGTCAAGAAAACGTTTCTTGACCCAAGAAAACATCCAGCCCTCAAAAAGAATGCATTCTTGGGGCGCCTGAGTGGCTTAGTCATTAAGCATCTGCCCTCTACTCAGATCATGATCCCAGGATCCTGGGATAGAAGCCACATTGGCTCCCTGCTCAGCAGGGCCTGCTTCTCCCTCTCCCACTCCCCCTGCTTGTGTTCCTTCTTTCACTGTGTTTCTCTCTGTCAAATAAATAAAATCTTAAAAAAAAAAAAAAAAGCAGTCTTGCCATTTGCAATGACATGGATGGAACTAGAGGGTATTATAAGCAAAATAAGTCAGAGGAGGATAAAAACTATATGATTTTCACTCCTATGTGGAATTTAAGAAACAAAATAGATAAACATAGGGGAAGGGAAGGAAAAATGAAGTAAGATGAAAACAGAGAGGGACGCAAACCATAAGAAACTCAACTATGGGAAGCAAACAGGGTTGCTGGAGGGGAGGCGGGTGAGGGGATGAGGTAACCAGCTAATGGTCATTAAGGAGGGCTCTCAAAGTAATGAGCCCTGCGTGATGTATACTACTCATGACTCACTGAATTCCACCTCTGAAACTAATAATATAGTATATGTTAGTTAAATTGAACTTAAATTAAAAAAATTTTTTTAAACATTTTCTTGACTAGAAAATGACTAAATATTTCTTCTTGACTAAAAAAAAATTTTTTTTTTAAATGTTTTCTTGACTCTAACATACTAGAGTCTGGGCTTCCACGATCCTTTTATTCCAGCATTTACTGAGAACCTAGTCCAGGGATCCTAGGAATCCAATGGTCTGGGATGCTGCCACTCCCTTTCATTTCTCAGATGAGTCCTTCCCTCCTGAAGAGATAGACATTGTCTAAATAATCACACAGAAGAATGCAAAATGAATACGGTTTGCTCTGAGAACTTGTGACGGCGGCCTGGCTCAGTCGGCATCCTAAAGAGCGATCTGAGGAAGGAGGAGTCCAGCAGACAAAAGGGGGCGGGGAGGGGCAGCTTAAGCTACCCAGAAGTAGAAATCCCCTCCTCCCAGCTGCCCCTTTGCGAGCAGTCCTGACAGCATCTGCCTCCTATGAGGTCAGCGACTAGTCTGAGGGAGCCAACCTTTACCCCATACTTCCAGGAGAGGGCACCCTGTTCCTAGCTTTGGCTTCCGCCTCCCTGAGTCCGGTGATCTCATAAACCTCCCAGCTGCCCTAGGAGGCAAAATACAGGGTATTGTAGGAGAAACTAAGGCTCAGAGAATTTTGACGGATATGGTTCGTAGTCTGTTGATATGTTTTGAGGGTTTTTAGCCTTTGGAACTATCTGCTGTGGAGGTCGATAGTGACATTCAGTATAATAATACTGGCTGACATTTGATAACTACTTCCTATGCCCCACCCTACAGGTTAGATGCGCAATCGTACCTATATTACAGATGAAAAAACTGAGGCTTATAGTGGTCACCTGGCCCAAAATTAGAAGCACTGATGACATCTGACTCTTGGACCCCTGCTGGTAAGCACTGTGCTATTCTGTTTTCCCATGATGCTCTTCCTGATTTACCCCTCCTCCCCTCCACATCCTGGGCGTGCCAGATACTAGAGGTGAAGACACAAAGAGGAACAACACAAAAACCCTTTCCCCTGGAGCTCCATCTTAGTGACCGTGTGTGTTTACACATAAATGCAACCATATAAACCCTCACACCCATATTCTTTCACATATATACGTTTTTCCCACCATCACACACAGATACACGCCCCCCCCACACACATATTCTCACTCATTCACAGGCACACACATTCACACACTGTCACATACTCACATATATTCAGACACACATTTACACACAGTTAAGAGTTAGACAAGGATGGGCCATTGACCTGTGTTTTAACTGCCAGAGCCCTGGGGCCCGAGGTTCAATCAGTGATCTGGGAGCTGCCTATGACACCCCTCCCTTCCTCTTCCCTTCCCTTTATTCCAGAAACACTGCTGGCCCCCCACCCAAGGGCAGACTACTGGGGAACACGGATGACTCAGGCCTGGCTCCTGCCCTTCAGAAACTTCCTAGCTCGGGGTCCAAAGACTCACCAAGAACCACCACATAGACCATCAATGTCCAGGCACATCTGAGCAAAGAGTCCAGTGGGGAGGGAAGCAATGATGCACCAGCCTGGGGGCTGTGGAGGTTTCTCAGAGGCAGCTGTGCCCACCTGGGTCTAGAAAGAGCCAGGCAGAGAAGGCAGAAAGAGACCTGCTCCAGTGTGGAAACATTAGCAAAGTCATGACAGAGTAAAAGAGTGGGGGAAACAGCAGCTGACATCATGAACTCTTTCAAACCTTCCATGTCGATGATCCTGTTTAACCCCCTCAACAATCCTATGGGATAACAATCATTATTAACTGCATTTTATAGATAAGAAAACTGAGGGTCAGGGGCGCTTGGGTGGCTCAGTGGGTTAGGGCCTCTGCCTTTGGCTCGGGTCATGATCCCGAGTCCTGGGATCGAGCCCCACGTCGGGCTTTCTGCTAGGCAGGGAGCCTGCTTCCTCCTCTCTCTCTGCCTGCCTCTCTGCCTACTTGTGATCTCTGTCTGTCGAATAAATAAATAAATAAATAAATCTTAAAAAACAAAAACAAAACCAAAAAAAACTAAGGGTCAGGAAAACCCGGCTGGTAAAGCTGCAGAGCCAGGATCTGAACCCATTTCCACCCAGCCCCAAAGTGCAGACTCACGGTGCCAGGGTTCTGCTGCTTTGGCTGTGATCACTTCTGCTTCCCACACATAGACACCTTTCCTCTCTCTCCTCTGCCACTGAAGGGGGCCCTGACAGGTGCAACAATATAGTGTCCCCCTCCCCACATCCTTCAAAACTCATCTAAGTATCCTGGTGCCTCCCGCCCAAGAAGAACTTTCCGGTAGTGTGCCCTTAGAAACCACACTGTGTTGTTTTGGTTTTGGCAAACAGCTTTGTAAAGTGTGTTATAACCACCCCCCCCCAAAGTATAAAGTCTGAATTAGTTGCCAATTTTTTTAAAATGGGAGAGTTCCCATGGAAATCCATATTTCTAGGTTCTCTTGAAAAATGATCAGGTCTGGCAAGTGAGCGTTATGTTGTCCTAAAGCCATGGGTGGGCGAGCTGGGTGTTAACTGCCCTCTTTAGATGGTGTTTAAGTTCTCCAGGCCAACATCCATCCCCGGTCCTGGTCCACTTCAGTTGTTCTGACAGTCTGGTGCCGGGCTCACTTTTCTCAACGATCCAGGATCCCAACGATCCCTGGTTGCCAGTCTCATTGGCACAGTGGCCAATGAGTTGTTTGCCCCTACGCTAGATGTCCCCGCACTGCAAGACTTCCTGTGTGGCTTATAATGTACCTATCTTCCAGTTGCCCCCGGGATCCGAAAATGCAAGCATTAAAAATAACCCCTTAGGAGTGCCTGGCTGGCACAGTCAGTAGAGCGTATGATTCTTTATCTCTGAGTTGTGAGTTCAAGCCCCAAATTGGATGTGCACATTACTTAATAAAATCTATATAAAAAATAATAATAACCCCTGAAACTCAAGCTTCCTTGGGCCTTGGATCCTTGTAGCCTCCCTTTGAGGTGGACAGAGCTGGAATTATTACGCATTTGACAGAAGAGTAAACAGGGATAAGGTCTTGCCAGAAGCATCCCGGAGTCAGCAGGGGACAAAAGCCTGGGGCTTTAAAGCTCCCGGCCAGATAGGCAGTTTGACGCAGCAGCGGTCCTGTGGTGTGAGGATCAGATGATAAGGATTGTGCTCTGAGATCCTGGCTCCTGGGGGTGGAAGAGGAGGGTCCAGAGGGAGGACAGAGAGCTTGGCACCCCTGCCCCATGGTGCTCTGAAGCTAAATGTTTGTCGGTCTCTACCGCTGTATAGCAACCCTCCCACGCTTAGCGGCATGTAACAACAGTAATCATTACTACTGCCTTTTGGTTTGGGGGTTAATGGAGCTCAGCTGGGCAGTTCTTGGTCTTGGTTTCTTTCGCAGTTGCGGTTAGGTAGTGGCTGGACTGGTGTCATCTTAAAGGCTTCCTCACACTCATGGCTGCCAGCTGGTGCGGGCCGTCAGCTGGGACCTCGGTGAGGCTGTCAGGAGGAAACCTGCAGGTGGTCTCCCCGTGTGGCCTGGGCTTCCTCTTAGCATGGTAGCTGGGCTCCCCAGGGGAGTGTCCCAAGAGAGAACCAGGCAGGATGGGTGTCACCTTTTATTTTTTTTAACTGTTTCTTTTTGTGTTGTTTTTTTAATAGATTTTATCCATTTATTTGAAAGAGAGAGGACAAGCAGTGGGGCAGGGGCAGAGGGGCAATGAGACACAGACTGATCGCTGACTTACTTTTCTCACCAGCCCAGGATCATCCCAGTGAAACTCCCCACTGAGCAGGGAGCACAACATGGGGCTCAATCCCAGGATCCCAAGATCATGACCTGAACCGAAGGCAGTCACCCAACTGACTGAGCCACCCAAGCACCCTTTTTAAACTATTCTTTAAAAAAAAATTTTTTTTCTAGCTTTATGGAGGTGTAATTGACATACAACATTGTGTAAAGTATACAGGGATACCTGGGTGGCTCAGTTGGTTAAGCATTTGCCTTAAGCTTCTCCCTCTCCCTCCTTCTCCCTCTCCCTCTGCCTGCCACTTCCCCTACTTATGCGCTCTCCCTCTCCGTCAAATAAATAAAATCTTTAAAAAAAATAAAATGTACAATGTGATGATTTGACAATCATATGTATTATGAAAATCTGAACACAATAAAGTTAGGTAACTGTATAGCTATCATTCACCTCACATAATTATCAGTAATTTTTTTTCCTGTGGTGGTAATGGTGGTGATGAGAACCTTTAAGATCTACTCTCTTAGCAACTTGTAAGTATACCATATAGTACTGCTAACTATAGTCACCATCTTTTTTTAAAGTTCTTTTTATTTATTTGACAGAGAGAGACACAGCAGGAGAGGGAACACAAACAGGGAGATTGGGGGAGGGAGAAACAGGCTTCCCGTTGAGCAGGGAGCGCGATGCTGGGCTCAGTCCCAGGACCCTGGGATCATGACCTGAGCTGAAGGCAGACGCATAACGACTGAGCCCCCCAGACGCCCCTATAATCACCATCTTGTAATACATTCCACAACTTATTCATCTTCTAACTGGAAGTTTATGCCCTCTGACCAACATCTCCCCATTTCCCCCACTCCCAGCCCCTGGCAACCACCATTCTATTCTCTGTTTCTGAGTTTGGCTTTTTGAGATTCCACGTACAAATAAGACCTGCAGTATTTACCTTTCTTTGTCTGACTTACTTCACTTACAATACCCTCAACTCGGTCCATGTTGTCCCAAATGGCAGGATTTCCTTCTTTTCTTTTTTCCAAAGATTTATTTATTTTAGAAAGATAGAGAGAAAGAGCCCATGAGTGGGAAGAGAGACAGAGGGAGAGGAAGAGAGAGAATCCCAAGCAGGCTCCCTGCCTAGCACAGAGCCTGATGCAGGGCTCCAGCTCACAACCCTGAGATCATGACCTGAGCTGAAACCAAGAGTCAGACACCTAACTGAATGAGCCACCCAGGCGCCCTAGGATTTCCTTCTTTTTATGACTGGATAATGTTCCATTGTGTGGGGAAAAGTGGCATATTTTTTCTTTATCCACTCATCCATTGATGGGACAGTCAGGTGTTTCCATGTCTTGGCCATTTTTTGGTTATCACCTCTTAGGATCTAGCCTTGGAATTGATATTGGCTCACTTCCACCATACTGTTATTTAAAGCAGTCACAGAGATCCACTCAAGTTCAAGAGAAGGGGCCATAGATTCTACTGTTCAGTTGGAGAGTGACAAGTCTCTAGAAGAGCATGAGGGATGGGAGCTATTGATGTGGTCATTTTTTTAAAAATATGCTCTACCACACCCAATAAGGAAGTGGGGAGCTCTGGAGTCAGATGCCTGGGTTAGAGTCCAAGCAGTACCCTGGTACTCTGAGTTTCATTTCCTCATCTATAAAATGAGACTAAAAATAACACCTGTTTCGTGTGATTTCTCTGAGGATTGTATGAGTCAAGGTCCCAAGGGTCCAAAGGCCAGGTACCTGGCACATGGCCAATGTCCAGTTGCTATCACTGTCATCACGCCAAGGTCTGATGGGTGGGGGTTACCACCCAGGCCATTGCCTGTTTATATGTGTATGAGGAAACCTGGAGGTGTGTTCAAGGATGAATGTGTGTGCATGGACCCACATGCCCAGAGGAGCTGAATGAGTGTGTACATGTGTCAGTATGAGGACTTACCTAGGTAGGACCTTGAGTGCAGGCCTGCCCATGCACGTGGGCACCTGCAGGACTATGGGAGTGTGTGAGTGTGTGAGACTGGGGAGTGAGAATGACTGAGGGTGAGTGTGTGTTCACAGCTGCACACAATTAGTAATGGATGGGAGCAGATGGAGCTGTGAAGATCCATGAGAGTGTGGGATATGGCCGAGTGTGGGATATGGCCAAGTGTGTGTGTTAGATCGTGTGTGCCTATGTACGTGAGCCTGGGTGTTTTCTGAATGGTATCTGTCCGTGCTTGATGCTTGGGAAAAAATGAGAAGATGTAGAAAAAAGAATGTTTTCAAACCTTCCCAAGGATGTTTGAATCAAATGAACCCTTGGGGACTGTGACCAGCTGGAAAGACTAGGCAAGCCAGGTGGAGAGGGGTGGAGAAAGGCTTTTCTGAGGTTCCTAATCACACTTGGGCTGAGAACCAGGGACCCTGTTAGGGCCAACAGCTTCCCCCACACAGTTGTCACTTCAGCTTGGATGACAGATTCACACCTGGGCCCTCTTCCTCTTCATTCCCACCACTATTAGTAGATCATTTGTTCATTCATTCAAAACATTTTTTTAGTCAACTAGTTTATTCTCTTTTTTTGTTTTAATTTTAATTCTAGTTAATTAATTCTAATTAATTAATTTTAATTTGTACGTTAGTTAACATACAAATGTATGAAGCACTTCATGAATTTGCTTGTCAACCTTGCAGGGGCCATGCTAATCTTCTCCATATTATTCCAGTTTTAGTCTATGTGCTGTCAAAGCAAGCTAGTCATTTAGATTTTTATTGGATACCAGGGCACCTGGGTGGCTCAGTCATTAACCATCTGCCTTCGGCTCAGGTCATGATCCCAGAGTCCTGGGATTGAGCCCCGCATCAGGCTCCCTGCTCTGCGGGAAGCCTGCTTCTCCCTCTCCCACTCCCCTTGCTTGTGTTCCCTCTCTTGCTGTCTCTCTCTCTCTTTCAAATTAATAAATAAAACCTTTTATTTATTTTATTTATTTATTTATTTATTTATTTATTTATTTTTTTTTAAGATTTTATTTATTTATTTGACAGAGAGATCACAAGTAGGGAGAGAGGCAGGCAGAGAGAGAGGAGGAAGCAGACTCCCTGCCGAGCAGAGAGCCCGACGCGGGGCTCGATCCCAGGACTCTGAGATCACGACCTGAGCCGAAGGCAGCGGCTTAACCCACTGAGCCACCCAGGCGCCCCTATTTATTTTATTTATTTATTTGACAGAGAGAGATCACAAGCAGGCAGAGAGGCATGCAGAGAGAGAGGAAGGGAAGCAGGCTCCCTGCTGAGCAGAGAGCTTGATGTGGGGCTCGATCCCGGGACCCTGAGATCATGACCTGAGCCGAAGGCAGAGGCTTTAACCCACTGAGCCACCCAGGTGCCCCCAAAATCTTTTTTTTTTTAATGTTCAAACATTTACTGAATATTTACTGTGGACCAGGAACTTTGGTAGAGGCTGGGGATAAAGCCCCTGTCCTAGAGAAGCCAGTGTCTTAGTTGGAGGGGATATTATATATATAAACACATATATCATGGACAAATGTCACATCAAGTGGTGGTGAAGGCCATAAAGAAAAGCAGAGAGATGGGGGTGACGTGGGAGGTGGGAGATCTAGAGAGGAAATCAGGGAGGCCTGTTTGGGGAGCAGAGAACTGAGTGTCAAGGGGAAGACAAATATTTTAGACAAAGGAAACAGCAAACACTAAGACTTTAGGTAAGAAATGCATCTGGTGCATTCCAGGAATGAGGAGGAGACCGGTGAGGCTGCAGTGAAATGAACTAGGAGCAGAGGGCAGGAAATTGGGTCATAAAGCCGCCAGGAGATGAAGAATCATGAGCTTCAGCAGGGAAGGCAGACTCTCTCTCCTTCCTTTCCATTGCCTTCTCCGCCACCCTTGTGTGTTCCTTTCCTGCAGCTACTGTGTCAGCTTACCGTGGACTGGTGGTATAAAACAAATGAAATTTTTTCTCGCAGAGTTATGGAGACCAGAGTCCAAAATCAAGGTGTCAGCCGGGCCACACTCCCTCTGAAAGCTCTAGAAGAGAGAATGCTTTCTTGCTTCTTCTGGATTCTGGTGGCTCTTTGGAGTTCGCTGGTTTATGGCCACATCCCGCCAATCTGTCTCCATCTTCCCATAGCCTCCTCTTCTCCCTCTGTCTCTTCCGTCTTCTTGTCTCTTCTGAGGATTCTTATCATTGGGTTTAGGATTCGGGGTCCATCCAGATAAACTCATCAGGAGATCCTTAATTGAATTGCACCTGCGATTTACAGGTTCTGGAGTGAGGACATAGGTATATCTTTTGAGGGGCCACTGTTCAACCCACCGCACTTCATTTTTCTAGGATCTAAGGCAGATCAAGTGGGGCCTCTGTGGATTTCAGTCTCCACCTTTATAGAAGAGGACAATGGCATGGATTCCTAAGGTTGTCAAGAGGGAAAGTTGAAGTCATGAATAAAAAGGTGCCCCAGATATGTAGGTGCTCCATATTGAATTGTTACTATTGGGGGGGTGTCCCCATGAAATTAGTCACTTTATCAAGTTTCTTGAGCTTCTATTGAGTGTAGAGCCTCTGCTAGGCACCATGGGAGTTGAAAAGCAAGGGGCAGGCCCAACATCAGGTCCCCCTCCCAACGCTGCTCTGGTTGGCAAAAAGTACCCGCCACCCTCACCTTTTGTGATGGTTAATTTTATGTGCCAACTTGATTGGGCCACAGGGTGTCCAAATTAAACATTCTTTCTGGGTGTCTCTGTGTGTTTCCAGATGAGAGTAGCATTTGAATCAGTGGACTCGGTAAAGGACATTGTCTTCCCCAATGTGAGTAGGCATCATGCAATTCACTGAGGGCCTGAATGGAACAAAAGATGGAGGATGGGAGGCTTTATTCCCTTCCCAATGGCTTGTTTGAGCTGGACATTGATCTTCTCCTGCCCTTGGACAGAATTACACCACCAGGTTTCCTGGGTCTCCAGCTCGAGGATGGTAGATCATGAGACTTCGTCCCTGTAATCATGTGAGTCAATTCCTCAAGTAAATTTCTCTCTCTTTTTTAACATGGATGAATCTCAGTACTAAATTGAGTGAAAGAAGCCAAACCAAAAAAGAGTACGTGCTGCATAACTCCACTTGTATGAAGTTCAAGAACAAGCAAAACTAATGTACGTTTGTAGAAATTAGGACGGTTGTTACTTTGGCAGAGGGACTGGGGACTCTTAACTGGGAAGGGACATGAAGGAGTCATCTAGTGGTCTGGAAACAGTCTGGGTAGAGGTTACATGGTTTTGAACAAAAGTAAAAATGCATGAAGCTGGACACTTAGGACAGGTGCATTTTATTTACTTAAATGCACTGTGTTATATCTCCATCACAACATTAATAAGTCTGCCAAAACCAAATGCTGACAACAGTTAGGAGTACTAGGACTTCTCATGCTTTGTTAGTAGGGGAAAAGTAGGTACACATAACCTCTCTGGGGGATCCAATTAGCAGTAACTTGCCAAGTTGAAGCTGTGCATGCCCACCAATTCCATTCCCAAGTCTATACCCGAGAGAATATCACACATGTGCTCAAGAAGACGTGTACAACATTGTTTATTGCATCATTGTTTGTAGATGTGATATATTAGACACAATCTGAAGGTCCATCAACGGGATAATAAGATGTGCTATACTCGTGTAATGTAATTACACATACCAGATGGGTTAGAGAGAAGAGGTAGAGAATCATAGGTGGTAGATCTAGAAGGGCCTCAAAGATCAAGCCCATGCTCTATTTTAGCCATAATGAAAACTGAGGCCCAAAGAGGCTGACTGATTTGTCCAGGGTCACACAGCAAATTAATGAACAAGTCAGGTGAGGCTTAGGTTTTCTTACTCCCAATCCAGTTCTCATCCTTAGGGATAGAAAAGGAAATTTGTTATAATCACTATTCAGGGAGCTTTCCTGGGGGCAGGAGGCAGCTCCACACATGGGGAAGTAAGTACAATCATGTTTTGGGTATAGGGATCCTCTCCCACAGAGATATCCTATGGCCAGCTGCCCCATCACAAATCTTGTGATACCTTCACCACCTTCTTGAGACCAGGCCAGGATTACTCAGGGACCCTTAGCAGATGCAGCCACCAAAGGGAGTTGGGGGAGAATGAAGATATGGATGCCAGGCTCTTCCTTGAGTACTCTCGTCCCATCAGGATCTAAACTCAGTTCCCACCCTGGGCCTACCCCCTCCCTGCCCATAGCACTCCCCCACTCAGCCATTCCATCACTCCTTGCTGCCTCAGGCTTCCCTATCCCTGGTCCCGCCTACATGGGTGCTTGTCTTAGATGTTTCCTCTGCGGCTTCAGAACCTCTTTTCTATACAAAGCACACTTCTTGACCTTCCCAGAATGTTTCCTTTCAGGGCTACTGTACTAGAGTAAATGGGGAGGGGGCTGATTTGAGGTTGACTTTAGTTGGAGGAAGGATACTTTGTAAAATTTGTCCTGAAAGATAGACTGATCTTTACAGAGGTCCTTATGGCAGCCTTGTTTCCCGTCCTGAGCCTTTGGGAAGGGTACCATGTCCCCAAGGGTCCTGTCAAGCAAAGGTCTCTCATTTCCTGTCAGCTCCATGCATCTCATAACTTTCTCCATTCCCAAATGCTCCTTGCACATTGTTGCCAGTTGAACTGAGCAACTGAGCCTCTCTTTGCTCAGATGCAGAGTGGAGATAGTAAAAGTATTGCCAAAGAATACTCTTGGTCGCAAGTCATAGAAAACCGGACCAATAAAAGGTTAGGGGACTTTGTTTTACATGAAGTCTCAACACAGAGAGCTGCTTGGGTTGTTTCACTGGCTTAATGATGTCATGGCCAGGGTCTCTGTGATTCTGTTGGCCTTTCTATTGTGTTGTAGCCTCATGGAATGTATTGTTCCATGGATGACATCAGGTCCATGTGCCAGGTAGAAAAAGAAAGTAAAGTAAAGGAATGAAGGGAGAGCAACTCTTCTTAGAAAGTCTACGTATTACCAGAAGTTTTACCCAGTGGGCATTCTCTTCTGTCTCATTGGCCAGAATTATACACAGCACTCCCCTTAGCTAGAAGGTAGCTAGAGAGGAGAATATTGATAAGGTCAGTCACTAATCAATAGTATCCACACACACAAATCCACCTCTCGGGGTGATATGAGGATGACAAGAGCATAGTGCCACCAGAATAGTGAGAATGTAAAAGGCTGATGATATCAAGTGTTGATGAGAATGTGGAGCAACTAGAACGCTCATACATTATTGGTAAGAGAATAAGTTGGTACAACCCCTTTGGAAACTATTTGGCATTACATACTAGAGCTAAATCTGTATCTCTCTTATGATTCAGCAACACCCCTAGGTTTATATGTCCAAGAAGAGTAAACAAATACATCCAAAAAACATGTGCTTGTGTGATCATGGCAGTCTTCTCTGAAAACAATCCTGATGCCCGTCAACAGCAGAACAGGTCAACTTTGGACTATTTGTACAATGGGACCCTGCATAACAGAAGGAGGAGGGGGAAGGAAGAGGAGGAGAGGAAGAAACACACACATGCAAAGGTGGGATTCAACCCCAGGTGGGGTGACTCCAAATGCTGTGCTTCTTAGAGGAAACAGGATCTCCAACTGGTGGGAAGGTAAATTAGAAAAGCCTTCTTTTTATGTATGTATGTACGTACGTATGTATGTATTTGACAGAGAGAGAGAGAGAGAGCCTGTGCGCACAAGCAGGGGGAGAGGCAGAGAGAGAGGGGGAAGCAGGCTTCCTGTTGAGCAAAGAGCCAGATGTGGGGCTCGATCCCAGGGCTCTGGGATCATGACCTGAGCTGAAGGCAGACACTTAACAGCTGAACCACCCAGGTGCCCCTAGAAAAGCCTTCTTGAGGGCGGTTTGGCAGTATTGTTGCTAAAAATGTAATGGCCTTTGACTCAGCAAGGTCACCATCACAACCGACCCTATGAAACATATCCTTGTAGACAGAAAGAAGCATGTGTGAGGATGTTCTCTTCAGCGTTGTTTGTCATGGGGGAAAATAGGAAACAATCCAAATATCCTCCAGTAGGGTACCGGGAGGGCACTGTTGCATTTAGAAAGGCTCTTAGAGGGGGCGCCTGGGTGGCTCAGTGGGTTGAAGCCTCTGCCTCCTGCTCAGGTCATGATCTCAGGGTCCTGGAATTGAGCACCACATCAGGTTCTCTGCTCAGCGGGGAGCCTGCTTCCCCCTCTATCTCTGCCTGCTGCTCTGCCTACTTGTGATCTCTCTCTCTCTATCAAATAAATAAATAAAGTCTTAAAATTTAAAAAAAAAAAAGAAAAAAGGCTCTTAGAGATGCAGTGGGTACAGCTTACTTAAAAAACAAAACAAAACAAAACAAAAAACAGCTAGGAGGTGCACCTGGCTGGTTCAGTTGAAGAGCATATGACTCTTGATCTCGGCATCATGAGTTCAAGCCCCATGTTGGGTGTAGAGATTAATTAAGTAAATATTTTTAAAATTTTTAAAAAACTACAAAGAACTGGGAAATCTTCATGTCTTTGTACAGAAAAGATATCTTTAGGTCCTAGGATGAAGTAGGAAAAGCTAGTTGCACAACATTTCTAGTTATTCTTCCCCCTTGGAAAAGCAAAATGATATTTTCCTGTATGTTTATGCCACAGTTCCAGTAAAAACAAGATCTGGCAGGATATGGACCACATGTATGACAGTGTTACCTCTGGGGCAAAGGAGGAATTTTGCTGTTTTATCTGACACTTAATAGCTATGCGATCTTGGGCAAGTTATGCGATCTTGGGCAAGTGCCTCTCTGTGCCTCAGTTGCCCCATCTTTAAAATGGGGATACACTAGTAGCTACCTGATAAATGGCTGTAAGGACTAAATGAATTAACACACATGAATCACCTAGAATAGTGCCTGTAGCACAGTGCAAAGAACTGTTAGCCATTACTCATGAAATTAAATTTCTTTTCATTCTTTTGTGCTCTTTCACGCAACTGAAAACTTCTCTGTCTGGGTCAGAAGTGGGGGCTAGCTACACCCTCACAATTCTTTTGGGGTTTTATGCAGAGGAAAAGCTTGAGAAAGTTTGAAGGATTGTACTGGAGACACAGGGTAAAGAAAGGCTCCTGGGTGGTGGGCAGGAGTGGGCCTGGGAGTGGGACAGTGGAGGAGGGTATGGATACGGCGAGGCCCAGTCTCCAAGAACACAGAGCCTAAGGACTGCATTTCATCCAATTTGAGACCCATTGTTGTAATATGTGTAACATCATTAACCATTGTTATTTTGTGTAACACCATGTGCTTTTTACACATACCTCAACTATTACGTGCATCCCAATTTCAAAGATTAAAAGACAAACAGATGTGTATTGTAGAATCATTAAAATATGGGCCCTTAAAGCACTGAAAAATTATAATGATCTCACCCCATTTTTAATATCCTACAAAACTGTAAAATAAGGAGAACAGGATTTTCCCTCTGATGGTTACTTTGAAGTTTCTTGGGGGAGGGGGTGTAATAGTAAATGTCAAATTCTTTCCTTAAACCATATCTCGTCGTCTTTGTTCATCTGCATGGGCTGAGTCAGCCTGTTGGGTGACCCAGGCATGCCCCAGGGGAGGGGCGAAGCCACACAACTGAGCTCTTTGAGCTTCTCCCCTGCCTCAAGGGCAGCAGCAGCTGGAAAAGGGCCCAGCTTTATGGGGGAACAATGGTGCCAGCCAGCTGCGGGTGAAGCAGGGCTGAGCAGCCTGGCCTAGCCTGGCCTGGGTCCAAAAAAGTGACCCTTGTACCTAAGGAGTCCATTCCACTTGGGGAAAGGTCTGAGAGATCCAGGGAAAGTGGAGAGGGACTTGCCTCAACACTCCTGATGAACAACTCCATGCATGAAATTCAGGAATCTCTTAACCAGAGGCATGTAGGGCCCATGGGATTAAACAGTCCCATTGTACAGATAGGAAATCAAAGGCCTCAAAGGAACTAAAACTTACTCCAGGTCACACAGTAAAGTCAGAAGCAAAGCTGGAGCCAGAATCCAGGTTTCCTCTGACTCACCAAGTCCACTGTCAAGTGATGATTTGTGCGATCTTCTATAAACATGCCCAGGTCATGTGGTTTTGACAAAGTGACTGTCTGACACATCAGATATAGTGTCTGACCCATATGATCTATGGAATGAGATCCACATGACTTGAAGTATGTGTGTCTCCAGGATGGGAGATCTGTGGGCACCTGCCTGCTCCCACTCCTTCAAGCCAGTCTTTAACCATGACATGGTAACTGCCTGAGTTCAAAGCCCACCCCTAATACTTCCCTTGTGCATGACCCTGGGTAAATTACTTTGTCACTGTGGTAGCTAGCCTCCATGATGTCCTTCAGTGATTTTCACCTCCTGGTCTTTCTTCATAACCTTGTAGAGTCGGTCCCCTCCACTGTGATTAGAACTGACCTGTGTAACCACTAGGATATTAGAGAAACGATAGTGTGACTTCGGAGTCTAAGCCAGAAAATACATTTCAGCGTCCTCTTTGCTCTCTTGGATCAGTTGCTCTGGGACAAGTCGGCCGCCATGTTGTAAGCACACTCAAGCAGCCCAATGGCGAGAGCCACATGGCAAGTAACAGATACGACTGCCAACTGATTTGCCAGCCCTGCACAGGGCCACCTTGGCACTGGATCCTCCAGCCCCAGTGGACAGCTTGACTGGAAGCCCATGGGGTGCCCCAAGAGGGATTCACCCCGTTAATTTGCTCTTAAATTCTCCGGCCCACAGAAAATGCATGACATAACAAATGATTACTGTGGTTTTCAGCTGTTAAGCTTCAGAATAATTTGTTATGCAGCAATAATGAGTATTGTCACTCATCCTCGGCCTCGCTTTCCTTACCTTTGAACTGCAGATGACAGAAGCACCCACTGCGAAGAATCACAGGGAGGATTCAGTAGAATGATGCAGGAAGGGTCTGGGTCCTGGCGAACACTCGTGGAGAGGCGCCAACATTGCCGTATTATTTTACAGTCTTTATTCTTCGAGAGCAGAGGTGGCTACTGTGTGAGGCAGGGCCGGGAGGAAGGATGCAGTAGCAACACCAGGCATCTTCTTTATCTTCCTGGCCTCTCAGTTCTGACTCTCTACTTGCCTACCCTCTCTGGGGACAGAAGTCCTATGGGAACCTCAGTCTCCTTGGGAGGCAGGGTGGGACCCAGCCACTGCTCCCCCAGCACAGTCTCAGTCTTTGGCGTCCCCACCTCGGTAGCTGATCTAGTGATTTCTTGCTTATCTGCGAGGAAGCCCTATGCACCGAATTCCCTTCATCTCAGGCCTTTCAGGGATGTTCCCTTACCCTGGCAGCCACACAGCTAAGGACTGCTTTGCTCCTTATTCTATCTCTGAGAACCAAGTTTATTATTATTTTTTTAAGATTTATTTATTGGGGCGCCTGGGTGGCTCAGTGGGTTAAAGCCTCTGCCTTTGGCTCAGGTCATGATCTCAGGGTCCTGGGATCGAGCCCCGCATTGGGCTCTCTGCTCAGTGGGGAGCCTGCTTCCTCCTCTCTGTCTCTGCCTGCCTCTCTGCCTACTTGTCTGTCAAATAAATAAATAAAATCTTTAAAAAAAAGACTACATTATAAGATTTATTTATTGATTTGACAGAGAGAGAGAGAGGGAGGGAGGCAGCGAGAGGGAACACAAGCAGGAGGAGTGGGAGAAGCAGGCTCCCTGCTCAGCCCGATGCAGGGCTCCATCCCAGGATTCTGGCTGAGATCATGAACTGAGCGGAAGGCAGACCCTTAATGACTGAGCCACCCCGGTGCTCCTGAGAACCAAGTTTACATTTTAACTTTGCTCATGGTTTGCCCTGTGCCAAGTCACTCAACCTCTTGAGTCGTATTTCCTCATCTGACAAACAGAGATAGTGAATTTCGCCTCAGGGTCATTGGGAGAAGAAAATGAAGCAAGACAGTGAGCTAGGAATACTTTGTTAAGTGGAAATAATAAACTGTAAATGTCCCCAAGCCTGCCAGGCACTGCCCAGCTGCCCAGCTTCCCCGCCCTCCCCACAGCCACACTGTGGTTCTGCCTTGCTCTGGGCTTGAGACCAACCTTGTTTTTTAATCAGAAGACTTTTTTTTTTTAAGATTTTATTATTTATTTGTCAGAGACAGAGAGAGAGCACAAGCAGGGGGAGCCGCAGGCAGATGGAGAGGGAGAAGCAGGCTCCCCACTGAGTAGGGTGCCTGACAAGGACCCTGAGATCATGATCTGACGGAAGGCAGATGCTTAATGAACTGAGCCACCCAGATGCCCTAATCAGGGAGTTTAAAGAGATTTGGTTCTTTAATCAGGGGCTCAGCCATAAATTGAAAATGTGCTGTAGTACCGTGTTTCCTATGTCAAAGACCAGTTCAAAATAAACTATTTTTAAATCAAAGTACTAAAATCACAATATAGAATACTGACCTTAAATCTGGATGTGCACTGAAATCAGCCTGAGGAGTTCATTTGATGCCCAGATCTCACCTCCAGAAATTTAGATTTAATTATCTAGGGTGGGGCTTGGATGTTGGGATTTTTTTTTTTAAGATTTTATTTATTTGACAGACAGAGATCACAAGTAGACAGAGAGGCAGGCAGAGAGAGAAGGGGAAGCAAGCTCCCCACCAAGCAGAGAGCCCCATGCAGGGCTCGATCCCAGGACCTTGGGATCATGACCTCAGCCAAAGGCAGAAGCTTTAACCCACTGAGCCACCCACGCACCCCAAGACGCTGGGATTTTTAAAAGCTCCCTTGCCTCATTGCCCTGAATGAAACAACTGTTTTTTGGATTTTGTCTTTGGTTTTTGGGTATTTTTGAAGCAATTGTTTTCAAGACGCCAGACACCAGGAAATAAAGACACTGTTCCCCGAGAGCCTAGAGATGAACAAGGTGGGATCTATGATTTTCCTGGACTACTATCTTGAGACGGTGTTTTCAGGCTAAATGGTGCAGGGCTCCAAGTGGAGCCCAGCAGCCTCTTTGAGTTGGGGAGACAGAGCTGAGAGTCTGGGAAGACCAGAAGAGTACCAAAGAGGAGAGAGAGAGAATTCTGGAGATCTACTCAAATATTCAGCTGAGTATTCACCAGCACGTGCATATGAAGAAACTACCTGAGGACAAGGAAGGAACCAGACAAAAGGATTAAAAGGACAGTGTTGAGTGCTCCTGATGGGCCAAGAATAGTCCCCAATTCCACCAGCCAGACTGGCAAGGCTCATGATTCATAGGGCATTTGGTAGAATACACAGGCCGTATTGCTTCAGCAGTGGGGAGAAATTGGGCCTAGACTAAGCCCTGTTTTGGTCCTACCTAATCTTAAAAGCAAGACCCTTTAAAATTTATGGATTTCTTGGGGTGCCTGGGTGGCTCAGTGGGTTAAGCCTCTTCCTTCAGCTCAGGTCCTGTTCTCAGGGTCGTGGGATCGAGCCCCGCATCGGGCTCTCTGCTCAGCGGGTAGCCTGTTTCCCCGTCTCTCTCTGCCTGCCTCTCTGCCTACTTGTGATCTCTGTCTGTCAAATAAATAAATAAAATATTTTTTAAAAGATTTATTGATTTCTTCAGTAAACATTTATTGAGTGCCTGCTACATGTGAGACACTTTTCTAGTTGCTGGGATAATAGCAGTTATCAACACAGGCCAAAACCCATACTCCCATGGAGTTTATATTCCAGTGGAGGGAGAATGAGAACAAACATAACAAAATATGACATGTTGCATAGTGATAACTCTGAGACATCAAATATAGCAGGGAAATGAAACAGACAAGGTGTTGTGATAGGGCTTGCAATTTTAAATATGTAATTGCAAATTTACAGAATGGTCAGGGAAGGACCCTCCAAACAGTTGACATTTGAGCAAAGATCTGAAGAAGGTGAGGGCAGGGAGCCACATGGTTATCTGGGTTCCAGGATGTTCTAGCAAAAAAGAACAGAAAGGTAGATGCATGCCTGGGGTTTCTGAGGAATAGCACAGAGCCCAGTGTGTCCAGAATGGTGTAAGGGAGACAGTAGTAGGAGATGATGTCAGAATAAAAATAGCAGGGCCAGACCACAGAGCCTAATAGGTAAGACACTGGTTTTATGGGATGCTATGAAAGAGTTTCAAGTAAAGGAGTGACTGGAAATGAGTTACATTTATAGGATCGTGCTGGTTGCTGGGTTGAGAATAGACTAAAAATATTGAATCCTCTACTTCCAAGATGTTAGAAGAAATCATTAAGTTTAATAAAGTTTAATAACTTTATTAAACTGTGACTATTAAAAAAAAAAAAAAAAAGAAAGAAAAAAAGCAAGACCCAAAAGGATCAAACTGTTTCCAAATAAGGGCATCCCAGAACAAAGTTCAAGAATACTCATAAAATTACAAAAATATCCCACAGCCAACAGGTAACATCCACGATATCTGGCATCCAGTAAAAAAAATTTACCAGTCATGCAAAGCAGGAAATAATGAGAAGAAAGAGGAATTGAAATTGACCCAGAACTGACATAGGTATTAAAATGAGCAGAGAAGGCCACTTGGGTGGCTCATTTGGTTAAGCACATGAGGCTCCCAGCTCGGCAGAAATCTCCTTCTCCCTCTGACGTTCTCCCCTCTCATTCTCTCTCTCTCAAATAAATAAATAAAATCTTAAAATAAAAATAATTAGCAGAGAAGATATTAAGGCAGCTATTATAACTGTACTGTGCCTGTCCAAAAAGTTAAGTAGACACGTGGAAGACATAAAAAAAGAAATCAAACCTCTAGAAATGAGTGAGATGTCATTGATTGATTGATTTCTGGGTTGCCTATTTTATATTTATTTCTTTTAAGACCATCTCCTTGCAATTTCCAAAGAGAAAATACAAAACAAGAAACGGACTTGGTTTCAGAAACAGAAACAGAAACAGTGTGCAGGAGTTTAAAGCATTACTGATAACATTGTTACAAAAGAAAGTCAGCTTGCTCCAGGGCATTTCAGTATTCCTGAGGCATGAACATGATTTCTCTTTTTCCTCCCACTGGGGTGTTCTCCGGTATAAGTCACTGCGCCCGCTCATTGACATATTTCCCATGTAGAAGATACGGAGCCTGGAATTCATGCTGACTGTTGGAGAAGGCCATTCCCAATCCCATGCCAGAACTAAAGGCTAATGGCCACGTTCTTCTTTTAAAGAAGGTTAAGTGAGAAAACACGTCTTACTCATAAACTAGTCCCTGTTTTCACTGACCACATCCTTCATGCACCGGTCACACTTCCTACCCAGCTCTGAATCCCAGGGGTTCCCCACCCCGAGCTCCCGCTTTCCTTAAGGTTGGTGGGGGGGGGGCATGTTGCCGTGCTCCTGGGATGAGTGAGATTTTAAAATACACTCGGGGCACCTGGGTGGCTCAGTTGTTAAGCGTCTGCCTTCAACTCAGGTCATGATCCCAGGATACTTGGATCGAGCCCCGCATCGGGCTCCCAGCTCGGTGGGAAGCCTGCTTCTTCCTCTCCCACTCCCCCTGATTGTGTTCCTTCTCTCACTCTCTCTCTCTCTCTCTCTCTAATAATAAATAAAATCTTTAAAAAAATAAAAATAAAAAATAAAATACATTGAATGCAGGGAGCCTGGCTGGCTCAGTTGTTGTAGTAGGTGACTCTTGGTCTTGGGGTTGTGATATGGGACTCTACATTGGGTGTAGTGATTACATAAAAATACAAAAAAAAATTTTTTTAAATAAAACAAAAAATAAAATACACTGGATGTGATTAACAGCATATTAGATATTACAGTACAGAAGAAAAGATTAGTAAACTTGAAGATATAGCAATAGAAAATGTCCAAAATGAAATGCAAGAAAAGAGAATTTAAAAATAATGAACATAGCATTAGTGAGCTGTGTGATAACTTCAAGCAGTTTAATATACGTGTAATTAGAGTCTCTGAAGGTGACGAAGGTAGGACAGAAAAATTATTTGAGGCGATAATGATTGGCGTGCCTGAGTGGCTCAGTCGGTTGAGCATCTAAACCTTGGTTTCAGCTTGGGTCATGATCTCAAGGTCATGGGATCAAGCCCCATGTTAGGCTCCACACTCAGTGGGGAGTCTGCTTGGGATTCTCTCCCTCTCCCTTTCCCTCTGTATCTCACCCAGATCTTTCTCTCAAATAAGTAAATAAATCTTTAAAAAATGAAACAATAGTGGCTAAAATATTTCCAAATAAGATGACATAATTGCCTACATAGACAAAAAACCCCTGTGGATTCTATTCTTTCAAAAAAACTACTAGAACTCATAAAAAGATCAATATACAAAAATAAATTGTATTTCTATACACTAGAATATTAGAATGAATAATTGGAAATTGGAACAAAAATATTATTTATAAGGGCACCTGGGTAACTCAGTTGGTTAAGCATCCGACTCTTGATTTCAGCTCAGGTCATGATCTCAGGGTCATGAAGTCAGCCCCACATCCAACTCCACACTGGGCATGGAACCTGCTTAAGATTCTCTCTCTCCCTCTCCCTCTGCCCCTCTACTTGCCACTCCCCACTCAATCTCTCTCTCAAGAAAAAAATGTATATGGGGCGCCTGGGTGGCTCAGTGGTTGAAGCCTCTGCCTTCGGCTCGGGTCATGATCCCAGGGTCCTGGGATCGAGCCTCACATCGGGCTCTCTGCTCAGCAGGGAGCCTGCCTCCTCCTCCTCTCTCTCTCTGCCTGCCTGTCTGCCTACTTGTGATCTGTCTGTCAAATAAATAAAAATCTTTTAAAAAATGTATATATTCTTTATAATAGCATCCCAAACTATAAAATATGTAGGGATAAGTATGGTAAAGAATATGAAATATCTCTGTAGTCTGAAAACCATAGAACATTGCTGAGAGACTAAAAAACACTTAAATAGATTGAGAAATATACTGTATTATGGGTCAGAAGAATTAATTCTCCTCGAATTGACCTATAAATTCAATGCAATCCCAATTAAAAATTCCAGTGGTTTTTTTGTAAAAATTGACAAGCTGGTTCTAAAATTCATATGGAAATGCAAGAGCCTGGGATAGACAAAACTTGATTTCAAGACTATATAAAACTGTGGTAGTCATGACAATATGGTCTTGGCAGAAAGACTGAGAAATAGATTAATGGAACAGAAGAGTTGAGAAACACATCCACATTGTATATGGACTACTGATTTTCACAAAGATTCTAAAGGCAAGCATAACCTTTTCTACAGCTGGTGCTGAAACAACTGGTTATCCCTCTGCAAAAGAAAAAGATAAAATATAAAAAGAATTTTGATTCATACCTTGCACCATCTACAAAAATTAACTCAAACTGTAGACCTAAATGTAAAACTGAAAACTTTATGACATTGGGTTAACCAAAGTTTTCGAGGATATCACACCAAAAGCACAATCCATAAAAGAAGAAATCGATAAAATGGATTTCATGGAAATCAAAAACTTCCACTTTCCAAAAGACACTGTTAGAAGAATGAAAAGACAAGTCACAGACTGAGAGAAAAATATTTGTAAATCATAAAAAATAAAGTACCAGAATATATAAACAACTCCCAAGACTCATGAAGAGAATGAACAACCCAAGAATGAGCAAACAATTTGAATAGACACTTCACCAAAGAAAAGATATGGCTGGTAAACAAGCACATGAAAAGATGCTCAACATAATTAGTTATTAGGGAAATGCAACTTAAAACTGCAATTAGAAACCACTACACAGTTATTGTGAGGAGCCTGGCTGGCTCCATTGGAGGAACATGCAACTCTTGATCTGGGGGTCATGAGTTTGAGCCCCATGTTGGGTGTAGAGATTACTTAAATAAATAAAACTTAGGAAAAAATGTTTTTAAAAACCCCACTATACACCTATTAGAATAGTTAAAATTAGTAAAGCTGACCACAGCAAGTATTGGAGGAGCTGGAGCTCTTTTACGCTGCTGTTTGGGAAAATAAAATTGTATAATCACTTTGGAAAATAATTCAGCAGTTCCTTAAAAAGTTAAAAGTGGGGGTGCCTGGGTGGCTCAGTGGGTTAAAGCCTTTGCCTTTGGCTCAGGTCATGATCCTGGGATGGAGCCCCAAATCCTGGGATGGATCCTGGGATGGAAGCAGGGAGCCTGCTTCCCCCTCTCTCTCTGCCTGCCTCTCTGCCTGCTTGTGATCTCTGTCAAATAAATAAATAAAATCTTTAAAAAAAAGTTAAAAGTGTGCTTACCTTATTATATAGAAATTCCACTCCTAGGCATGTAGCCAAGAGAAATGAAACTGTGTGTCCGTACAAAGATTCGTATATGAATCTTCACTATAGCTTTATTCCAATGAGTACATAGTCCAAAAACTGGAAATGATCCAGTGGTCCATCAACTGGTGAATGGATAGACAAATTTTAAGATAACCATTCAACGGTATGCTGCTCATCAATAAAAAGAAATGAACGGGGGCGCCTGGGTGGCTCAGTGGGTTAAAGCCTCTGCCTTCAGCTCAGGTCATGATGCCAGGGTCCTGGGATTGAGTCCCGCATCTGGACTCTGCTCGGCGGGGAGCCTGCTTCCCCACCCACTGCCTGCCTCTCTGCCTACTTGTGATCTCTCTCTCTGTCAAATAAATAAATAAAATATTTTATAAAAAAAAAAAAAGAAATGAACAATCTCTACATGTTGCAGTGTTGATGGATCTCAGAATAATTGTGCGGAGTAAAGAAACCAGACACAAGAGTATATACAGTATGATTTCATTTATATAAAATTCTAAAAAATGTAAACCGATCTGTGGTGATAGCAGATCAGTGGTTGCCTGTGACACGGCAAAAGGAAGGGATTATAAAGGAACATGAGGAAATTTTGGGAAGTGATGGATATATTGGGGTTCATGGGTCTTTACATATGTCAAAGTTTATCAAATTGCATACTTCATTTTTTAAAAGATTTTTTTTTATTCATTTGACATGGAGAGAGAGAGAGAGATCACAAGTAGGCAGAGTGGCAGGCAGAGGGAGAGGGAGAAGCAGGTTCCTGACTGAGCAGAGAGCCCTATTCGGGGCTTGATCCCAGGACCCTGGGATCATGACCTGAGCTGAAGGTAGAATGCTTAACTGACTGAGCCACCCAGGTGCCCCTAAATTGCACACTTTAAATATGAACAGTTTATTGTATGTCAATTGGATCTTAATAAAGCTGTAAAAATTTCACAAGTGATTCTAAGACCCAGCATAGTTTTAGAATAGTTTTAGAACTGTTACAGAACATTTAAAGCTTAAAAGAAACCCTACAATTCCATACAATCCCAACAAATTTAGTGTGGGCATTCTGGTGGATCTTCTAATCTTGTCTTCAAATATGTGTACATTTACTCATGACAAGTTTTTTTTTAAAACCAGAACAGTAATATATGCCCAACGAAATCTGGAAAAATACAGAAAGTAGAAAGAAGAGAAAAGATCACCCATAATCACACTACTCAAATATAACCACTGGTGACATTTTTAGTATATTTCCTTCCAGGCTCAGGGGAAAGGTCTTAGCTATAGGACAAAATTTGAGGGGAGCCTGTCTGGCTCAGTTGGAGGAGCATGCAACTCTTGATATCAGGATTGTAAGTTTGATCCACTCTGGGTGCAGAGATTACTTAAAAATAAAATATTTGGGGGGTGCCTGGGTGGCTCAGTGGGTTAAGCCTTTGGCTCAGGTCATGATCCCGGGCGCTGGGATCAAGCCCCGAATCGGGCTCTCTGCTCAGCTGGGAGCCTACTTCTCCATCTCTCTCTGCCTGCCTCTCTGCCTACTTGTGATCTCTGTCTGTCAAATAAATAAATAAATAAAATCTTTAAAAAAAATAAAAACTTTTTAAAAAATAAATAAAATTTGCGGTCAGTGGCACAGGGATGGTAATTTGATTTTTATTTTTTAAAATAAATTTTTGGGGCACTGGGGTGGCTCAGTTGGTTAAGCCTCTGACTCTTGGTTTCAGCTCAGGTCATGATCTCAGGGTCATGGGATCAAGCCCAAGTTGGGATCTACATTCAGTGGGAGTCTGCTTAAGATTCTTTCTCTCTTGGGGCACCTGGGTGGCCCAGTGGTTAAGCATCTGCCTTCAGCTTGGGTCATGATCCCAGAGTCCTGGGATTGAGCACTGCATCAGACTCCTTGCTCAGCAGAGAGCCTGCCTCTCCCTCTCCCACTCGCCCTGTTTGTGTTCCTTCTCTCGCTGTCTAGCTCTCTGTCAAATAAATAAATAAAATCTCTAAAAAAAAAATTCTCTCTCTCTCTCTGCCCCCTGCCCCAGCTCACATACACTCTCTCTATCTCTCAAATAAATAAATAAATAAAAATTTTAATTGTGAAAATGTTCAAATATATAGAAAAATCGAAAGAATAACACAGTGATCAACCAAAGACTCAGATTTAGTAACTGTTAGCATTTGCCATATTTGCTTTACCTGCACATAGGCATGTGAGTGTGTACTTTTTTGTGTTGTTTTTTGCTAAACCTTTTGAAAATGAGTGTTAGACATCAGACACGTCAGCACTACGTACCCCTCAGCATGCATGCCTTAGAAAGGATGTTTCCTTCCTAAACAGTTCATTATCTCACACAGGGAAAGGGATAATAACTCCCAAATATCAAATTTCTATTCCATAATCAGATGTTATTTTTTAATAATGATATTTATTTATTTATTTATTTATTTATTTATTTATTTGAGGTGGGGAGGGGCAGAGGGAGAGAATCTCAAGCAGACTCCCTGCCCAGTACTGAGCCCCCTGCAGGGCTTGCTCTCACGACCTTGAGATCATAACCTGAGCCGAAACCAAGACTCGGATGCTTAACCAACTCAGCCACACAGGCACCCCCATACTCAGATAGTCAAAATTGCCCATTTTGTAGCTTTTTCTGAAAGAAAATCCATTGACATTTCACATCAAGTGTTTTGGTCTTGTATCTCTTCAATCTCCTCCAACCTAGAACAGCCGTCCCCCCTTCCCTCCTACTTTCCATGGCACTGACGTTTTGAAGGAACAAAGCCAACTGGCTTGAGTAATGTCTTACATTCTGTCATTCTATAATTGTTTGTGGTGCTCTTTAACTTACTCCTCTGTCTTGTATATTTCCTCTAAACTGGAAACTAGGTCTCAAGGCCTCATTATATTTGGGATAAATATTTTGGGCCAAAATACAGAGCTTTGTAGGTCATGTTGGGGCACATCACATTGTATCATGTCACAGGCACACACTGTCAGGCAGTCCATCTGTGAACACTGCGAATGTTGATCCACCTGTGAGGGGGTGACGGATCGCCAGATCTTGCTATTGGGAAAAAAAGATCTATTTCTTCTTTGTAATTCGCGAATAATCTGTGGGGTGATATGTTGTCACAGTGGAAATAACCTATTGTCAAACAGCTAAAATCTAAGTTTTAGCAGACATTGATGATCTTCGACCAATTATTTCACTGGAGGTTGCAAACTGGTAATTAAAAAAAAATTTTAGGGGTGCTTGGATGGCTCAGTGGGTTAAGCATCTGCCTTCAGCTCTGGTCATGATCCAGGATCCTGGAATCAAATTCCACATCTCACTCCCTGCTCAGTGGGGAGTCTGCTTCTCCCTCTGTCTGCTGCTCCCCCTGCTTGTGTGGAAACACTCTCTCTCTCTGGCAAATGGGTAAATAAAATCTATCATTCCTTCTATGTTTGTCAGCATCACTCTTTGGTAAAGAAGAGTTTTCTTTCTTTTGAGGATGAATTACAGGTCCTACTAGAAGGATGGGTTAAATGACTAACTCCTTCTAATAACCAATAATCACGGTAAAGAGGTAAATTCATAGATTTTTATTTATTCAATGTTTTATAATTAATTACATTCATTTTTTGTTGTTAATACTCAAATTGTCCCAAATTCAGGCAAAGCCTCTTGAGCCTACCTGTTTCTTATGGACATAACCTTATTAATCTTGAGTGCATCCCTATTTTCTGGCACAACAAAATGTTCTAGGCTCTGCGTATACTTTCTCTGCCCAAGTTCTAGAATCAGGGATTTCTCCAAAGAGCCCTGGTCACTTTTAATCTAAAAATGTGGGGGTTTTTTTTAAGATTTTTTTTTATGATTTCAAATATTTATCTGAGAGAGAGAGAGAAAGTGGAAGCACAAGCAGGGGTGGGCACAGAAGAGATAGAGGGAGAGGGTGAAGCGACTCCCCACTGAGCAGGGAGGCAGGCAGCCCAATGTGGGGCTGAATCACAGGACCCCAAGATCATGACCTGAGTTAAAGGCAGATGCTTCACCTACTGAGCCATCCAGCCACCCCTAAGATCTTTTCTTTTTTTTAAGATTTTATTTATTTATTTGACAGGCAGAGATCACAAGTAGACAGAGCAGCAGGCAGCCCTCCAACATGGGGCTTGAACTTACAACTCCAAGATCAAGCATCTCATGCTCTACTGACTGATGTAGCCACGCTCCCCAATGGAGAAAGGTATTTAAAGACTAAGATTTAGGTTCATTGCTACTGGCTTGTTATTACTTCCAGCTTTCCCTTTCATTGGGTAAATATATATGATCATGTGGTTATCTTCTTGTTATTTCCAATTTATAAGTTTTTCAGAAGTTCTTTGACTTTATATTGGGATCTCTTTTCTCTTGTATAGATAATTTTGATTCTTGATAATCACATATTTACTTATTTGCTTTATTCTATATTGTATATACAGTAGTTCCAAAACTACCATACCAACATTAATAGTAACAATAAAAACACCAGATGAAGTTTTGATATTCAGAATACATCCCTTTACGTGTATAGATTTTCTGTGTTCAAAGACCATTCTATTGTTCCTTCTTCATTTTAAGCCATGAGAATGAATTCTATCATTTAGATGGTGAAGAAAACTAGTCCCTGAGGAGAGCAGCATTTAGATGTTGGGTAGAAGAGTTGGCAAGAAGAAAAACAGGAATTTCAGGTGTCACAGGGACTCAGGATAGTTTTTCATTACCAGTGAAGGGCCCACAATTGTACTGACAGCCGTTTAGAGCTCAAGCATGACACAGACAGATAGATGCTACTACTAATAATAAAAATTAGTTTTCTATGTTCCAGTGTGAAATAATAGAAAAAAATATATATGTATAAGTTTCTACCCCTGGTTCCTGGAACAGAGCTCCTAAAACCCTTGTAATTTTCTAAGTGATAAAAGCACTAGACCCCTTGGAATTTTCTAGGTGATAGGAGCATTATTTATTCTAATGATTCAACTCTTGGTGGGCTCCTGGATAGCTTCTGAAATGGAGGTCAGTCACCAGAAAGACCCAGCCATGATTAAAGGCTTGGAATTTGCAGCCCCACCCTCCAATCTCAGAGAATGGAGAGGAGCTGGAGTTTGAGTAATGATCAAGAATCATTAACTATGAAGGGGCCCCTGGCTGGCTCAGTCAGTGGAGCATGCAACTCTTGATCTCAGGATTATAAGTTTGAGCCTCATGTTGAGTGTAATGATTACTTAAAAATACAATCTTAAAAAAAAATCATCAATGATGTGCTAAATCCTCCATAAAAATCCCAAAAGTCTGGCATTTGAGGAGCTTCTGAGTTGGTAAGCACATTCACATGCCGGGATAGTGGTGCACCCCAAGTCCATGGGACAGACCTTTCCAGACCTCACACTATGTATATCTTTGACTGGTTGTTCATTTGTATCCTTTAAAATATCCTTGGTAATAAACCAGCAATAGTAAGCAAATTGTTCTCTTGGGTTCTGTGAGCCATTCTAGCAAATTACCAAACCTGCAAAATGAGAGTCATGAGAACCTCCAGTTTGTAGCCAAGAGTGACAGAAGTTGTGGTACCTTGAGGACCCACTGCTTGTGATTGGTATCTGACTTTGGGGTTGGTCTTCTGGGACTGAGCCCTTAGCCTGTAGGAACTGTGCTAACTCCAGGCGGTTAGTGTCAGAACTGCTTGATATGGAAAACCCACACGTGTGGTGTCAGAAGTGTTGTAGTGTGAGAGTGAAGGAAAACAGTGAGTTTTTCCTACACAATGAGGCACTGTGTTTAGTGCTTTGCGCACTGTTACCCGTTTCATCTTTGTAGTAAGCCTATGGGGTTGGCATTATTTTCATCTCCATTCTCACAAGAGAAATTGAGTTACAGAGAGATTGAACAACTCTCCCAAGTTCACACAGGAAGCGAGGAGACCTGGTTTCTCACCCAGGCAGTCTACCTCTAGGGCAAGCTCTTAAACATGAATGTCCGTTGGATTTGGAAACAGTTGTCAGTGGCCTTAAGAAACACAATTTCAGGGGCACCTGGGTGGCACCTGGGTGACCCCAGGGTCCTGGGGTCAAGCCCCACATTGGGTTTCCTGCTCAACAGGGAGCCTGCTTCTCCCTCTCCCTCCGCCTGCCACCCTCCCCCCTTCTTGTGTACTCTTGTGCTCTGTCAAATAAATAAATAAAATCTTTTAAAAAAAGAAATAAGAAACACAATTTCATTGGAAAGTAGGTGAGGGAAGCTAGATTGGAGTACAGTAGAGTAGATGTGCAGGAAGAGAGCAGATTTTTGAAGTCAGATTTTTTTTTTTAAGATTTTATTTATTTATTTGACAGACGGAGACCACAAGTAGGCAGAGAGGCAGGCAGAGAGAGAGGAGGAAGCAGGCTCCCTGCCGAGCAGAGAGCCCGATGCGGGGCTCGATCCCAGGACCCCGGGATCATGACCAGAGCCGAAGGCAGAGGCTTTAACCCACTGAGCCACCCAGGCGCCCCTGAAGTCAGATTTTTGAAGAAGGCTGGCCGTGAAAGGAAACAGGGAATAGAAACACAGATAAAGGGGATATAGAATCAAGAGTTGCTTACTTGTTTTTTGATATGGTAGGATCCAAAACATATTCATTTGCTGATGGAATAGACCAATAGAGAGGGTGAAACTAGTGAAGCAAGAGAGAGGGTAGAATTGAGAAGGTGAAAGGGATGGGACCCTGAGACCCAGAGCATCAAGAGGGAGATTGTTTTATGGGGCTCCTGGGTGGCTCAGTGGGTAAAGCCTCTGCCTTTGGCTCAGGTCCTGATGGGATCAAGCCCTGCATCTGGCTCTCTGCTCAGCAGGGAGCCTGCTTCCCTTCTTCTCTCTCTGCCTGCCTCTCTGCCTACTTGTGATCTCTTGTCTGTCAAATAAATAAATAAAATCTTAAAAAAAAAAAAGAGGGAGATGGTTTTAGATAGGATGAGGGATATCTCTTCGGGATAGAGGGGGAAGTAAGGGAGTTCTCTTGACTTCCATTTCTTCAAGAGGCTTGAGATGACATTGCCAGCTGAAAGTGGAGAGAGTTCTTAAGAGAGGTTGAAGGAGAGGAGAATGTATGAAACAGTGTCTGATAGAATGAGCCAAAAGAGTTAAACTGATAAGGTTGAGACCCCACTGGAGATTGTGTACTTGAATTAAAAGTAAAACAAAGCTAAGACATACAGTTTTCTCCAGCTGTGTTCAACATGGTTGCCAGAGAAGGCAGATATATGATGGGCTCACTCTGTACATCGGGAATTACCCAGGAGAGGATGGGACAAGGATCCTTCATCCATCACAGTGATGAGCAGGGAATCCAGGTGGGCCAAGAGGAACACGGAAGCGGAGGGGGTAGGTGGGCAGTGTGTCAGGGCCAGTGGATTTGTGGTCTCACTGAAGTCAACAATATGATGGAAGGAAAAAACCTTCTCCTCTCTTCAAGGTCTTCCACCTGGACTAAGAATTAAATTTACACTAGATAGATTAACAGAGAAAAAAACCAAAGTTTTATTACGTGCACACAGAGGCCCGATGATGAAATGGAGACCTAAACAAATGGCCATCACAGGCGGTTTTTATACAGTTTAGACAAAGAGAAAATAATCTGTGAGGAATTGACAGGATAAAGAAAATAGATGTGTGGAAGCTTTAATTAGTAAGGAATTTTTTAGAAGATTTTATTCACTTATTTGAGTGAGAGAGAGAGAACCAGCAGGAGAGGGGCAGAGGGAGAGGAAATTCAGGCTCCCTGCTGAGCAGGGAGCCCAATCTGGGACTCCATCCCAGGACCCTGGGATCATGACCTGAGCCGAAGACAGACGCTTAACAGACTGAGCCACCCAGGCGCCCCATAATTAATAAGGAATTCTAAGTGGAATTTGTGCTGAGGTAGTAGATTGGTAAAAAATTAACAAGGTTTGTTTCTACAGCTTTCTCAGTTTTAAAGTTCCTCTCTCTGGTAATAAGGATGTCTTTTCTTTTTTTATGGGATGGGGGCGTATCTTTCATATGGGAGATTTGTTTCCTGATTTCAGCAGGACAGAGGAGGGTCTGAGTGTCCTGTCCTTGCACCAATTCCTTCCCAAGTAGCTTCAATTCAAAAACAATCAGTATGTTATTGTGGTACATTTTGGGTGGCCTGCCGTTGGCCCCTACGGATCAAAGGAGAGGAGGTGGGAAAAGGAAATCAAGGGTTCAGACTTGGCATTCAGATGTGACCCTGGGAGACCAAGGTCATTGGAGGAGTGGAGACCAAGGAAGGCTCTGATACTGAATCAATCATCCTAGAAGAATGTCAGGAGTAGAGGTAAGAAGTAAAACAACCAGTTTTTCTACAGGGGAGGAAACAGAGGTTAGAGATGGTGAGGCACATTCTTAAGGTCACACAGTGATGTTGGCAGGAGGGCTGGGATTTGAGGCCACCTCTGCCTAACCCAGGAGCCTGGGTCACACCTTTACTCTGCTGAATCAGTGAGTTCAGCCTCGGAGGCTAGGGCCCTAGGGTTTTGCCTCCTCTCCTGCAGAGCTAAGCTGCTGGCAGGCCACCTCGTGCCAAACATGGGTTGCCCCAGCCACCTGCCCCCATCATCTCTGAATCCTGCATTCTGTTCACTGTCATGGACTTTTTCTCCTCCCCTTTAGCTGACTCTGACTCCAGAACCTGTTCTACCCTGGAGGCTGCGTCAACAGCTCCAAATCTTGCTGTTCATGACACAGCCTGTCACATGGCCAGACCTTCTTCTGACATGGATTGGAAGGGAAATGACAGTCATAAAGCAAATAACAGCACCTGCTTCCATGAGCCCTCACAAGCACCCACTCAACACCAGACTTGGTATCTATCCCCTCTTATTTGATCCTCAAGATGTCTGGTTGGACCCATTTTACAGATGAGAACACGAAGGCTCAGAGAGATAGTCACTTGTCTGGGACCCCACAGCCAGGAAGTCGCAGAGCTGGAGTTCATCCTGAAAATGTGTAGCTCTTACAGTCCTTGTCCTTTGCAAATACTAGAAAAAAAAAATTAAATAAGATAATGGACATAATAGTGTTTGTACCAGTATAACACATTTTTATTAAAATAACTTTTCAAAAGAATTGCTTATTTCCTGACCTCCATCTGCCAGAGCAGCTGGCATTCCCTGTCAAGTCTCCTTCAAGAATTCCTTAGAACCTCTGGGGGTGTCTTTCCTGTGTTCTGAAACAGGTCCTGTTGGCTGCCACATGACCTTACCATTACTCACCATATTTGAGTAGGTACTTCAGTGCGCTTGGCATCTGGCCTAGCATTCTATGCACATGACTTCATACACATGTCTACACACCCCTAATATACATACATAAAATGTAAACAAATCATATATGTAAATATAAGATACTGTTTCTCTTTCACAAATAAGGCACAGAGAAGTAAGACCTGTAGCTATTGGTACATCCAGACCTCAGGGTTAGCAAAGCAAACTATAGTGTCCATCCCCACAGCAGTGATCCCGGCATCTCTCCCGGCCTAAATTCTCAGGGTGATCTGGCGAGTCATTCCTAATTGAACATAGTCCCTAAGCCTGGTGCTCTGGCTCTCATGGATATCCTATGGGCCACCCAACATCCTTTATTGAATATCTTTCCTACTCAAACGGAAGAGAGTTGATTTCTTTTATTTGCAGCTAAGCTTTTATTTTTTTAAGATTTTATTTGTTCATTTGAGAGAGAGAGAGAGAGAGAGCACACACAAGCAAGGGGAGAGGCAGAAGAAGAGGGAGAACCAGACTCCCTGCTGAGCTGGGAGCCTGACTTGGGGCTTGATCCCAGGACTTGGAGATCATGACCTGAGCCAAAGACAGACATTTAACCACCTGGGCCAGCCAGGTGTTCCAGCAACTAAGCTTTCCGATTTGTATGTTCCATAGCAACTCTATAGGAATGTGTATTATTTGTATTAAAAGCATGTTTGAGTTACTTAATGAATGTTTTAAATAATATAATAAATAATATAGGTGCTTGTGAATCCACCATCCCGAAATAAAATGCAGAACCTCACAGTAACTTCTGTCTAACTATCTGCCCTCCACCCCAGCCAACCCTTTCCCTGACCACAATGACCATCCTCCTGGACCATGTGTACATCGTTCCCTTTTTTATTTAAAAAAATTCTATTGAATTATAACACATATGCAGTAAGGTACACAAATATCAAGTGTACAATTCAAGTTACTATGTGTGTCTAGGTTTTGGTATAACTAGATCAATATACAGGAATCAGCCCTGTCCCAGAAGCCTCCCGTCCCAGCTAATTCCTATTGTTCCAGAGAAATCATTATTCTTACCTCTATTGTCTTATATTTATTTTGCCTGTTCTTTTTTTTTTTTTAAGATTTTATTTATTTATTTGACAGAGAGAGATCACAAGTAGGCAGAGAGGCAGATAGAGAGAGGGGGGAAACAGGCTGCCTGCTGAGCAGAGAGCCCGATGCGGGCTCTGAGATCATGACCTGAGATCATGACCTGAGCCAAAGACAGAAGCTTAACCCACTGAGCCAGCTAGGCGCCCCTGTTTTGCCTGTTCTTAAACATTGAGAGAAAAAGTATACATTTTATGGGCGTCTATTCTTTTTTTGTCCAGCTTCTTTCATTCATCATTATGTTTGTGCAAATCATCTGTGTTTTCACGTGTGGTGGTAGTTTGTACTTTTTATTGTTAGATGTATTCCATTGTATGAATGTGCCATCATTTATGTTATTCATTCTATTGAAAACACTTGGGCTGTTCTCTTACTTTCCTTTGTGTATTGCTTTATTTCATCTATATGTATTTCTGAAAGTGTCATCTCCATGTTTACAACTGTGCAAACGGAGGCTCAGAGAAGTTAGGTGACTTGCCTGAAGTTGCACAGCAAACAAGCAGTAGAGCCTGGCTTGACTCCACATCCTAAGTTCTGCATCTCAACTGCAGAGGAATGGAATAAAGACCCTTCCTCTTTTTACTCTCTGGCACTGGGGAATTGCCATGTGTGTCCAAAAGACCCAGGTGACCTGATCCCATCCCTGGTGGCAGCAAGATTGTGATGTAGCTTAGTGGCTGGGAGCTCTGTATCTGTGACATGAGCTCACTCTTACCCTCTCAGACAGCAGCCACAAGCTCCTGACTGCTCTTTCCACAACCATTGTGTCAGGTAATGTTCGGAAGGCTCAAAGTTCAGGGGCCCAGCCTCTGTCTCTTCAACCCCAGGCCAGACAGAGTGGGGTGTGGAGTCACCAGGAGGGCAGGCTGAGGCTGGCCACCTTGATGGATGGCTTGTGTTGGCTCCCAGCTGAACTCATCATCATCCTACCTTAGCGGTTTGTCCTTTTTTGCATATACTCTGTGATGTGACTTTCTCTTACTTTCTTTAAATCAACTTCCTTTTTAAAAACAACTTTAGGGCCCACAACAAGGGGCACCTGGTTGACTCAGTCAGTTGAGCGTCCAACTCATGGTTTTGGCTGGGATCAGGACCTCAGGGTCGCGGGGTCAAGCCCACCTCAGGCTCAGTGTTCAGCAGGGAGTCGGCTTGGGATTCTCTCCCTCTCCCCTCCCTCATTATCTCTCTCCTTCTTTCTTTCTCTCTCAAATAAATGGATAAATTTTTTTTTAACTGTTCTTCAAAAAAACCCAATCTTCGTTATTTTCACAACTTCTATTTTTCACATAGTTAATATAAGGATCTAAGACACTATTCAAAGAGTACGAAAAGGTATAGAGAATGTTTTTCTCTTGCCCTTATCTCCCAGGCATCCAACTCCTTTTTTTTTTTTTAAGATTTTATTTATTTATTTGACAGACAGAGATCAGAAGTAGGCAGAGAGGCAGGCAGAGAGAGAGGGAGGAAGCAGGCTCCCTGCTAAGCAGAGAGCCCGATTCGGGACTTGATTCCAGGACCCTGGGATCATGAAACCCTTAGCTGAAGGCAGAGGCTTTAACCCACTGAGCCACCCAGGCACCCCAGCATCCAACTCCTTTAAGAGACATCCACTTTATTAATTTCCTTTGTGTCTTCCAGAAATATTCTATGCACACATAAATAAATGGATAGTCCAGTTACTTTTTTTTTTACCAAATGTTTAGATTTTATTTCCTAAATAAAATAAAGTGGAGACCGTTTCATATCTGTGTACATAGATCTTCCTTGTTTTTTTTTTTTTTTTAAGGTTGCATAGTTTTCCAGCACCATGTTTTATCTCATCTTCTACTGATGGACATTGACCTTATTTCCAGTTTTTTCCTATTACAAACAATGTTATGATAAATAACCAGATTCATCTGCTGTCTTGCTCATTGTATATTTCTTTGTAAATTCCTAGAGCTCGAACTGCTGGAACAACTGGCATATGTGGGTTGTTTTTTGTTTTTTTGTTTTGTTTTGTTTTGGGCGTATGGGGTTCTGCTTTTTTTTTTTCTTTAGGGAGAGATTTTGTGTGTGTGTGTGTGTGTGTGTGTGTGTGTGTGTGTACTATTTGACAATTTACTCTCATTTGCATGATATAGTCCATTTTTGTTGTACTACATTAATAAAATTTTTTTTAATTTTATTTTTTATAGACATATAATATATTTTTATCCCCAGGGGTACAGGTCTGTGAATCGCCAGGTTTACACACTTCACAGCACTCACCATAGCACATACCCTCCCCAATGTCCATTACCCCACCCCCCCAACTCCCCTCCCCCCATCAACCCTCAGTTTGTTTTGTGAGATTAAGAGTCACTTATGGTTTGTCTCCCTCCCAATCCATCTTGTTTCATTTACTCTTCTCCTACCCCCTTAACCCCCCATGTTGCATCTCCTCTCCCTCATATCAGGGAGATCATATGATAGTTGTCTTTCTTAGGGAGAGATTTTTTTTAGAGAGAGATTGAGAGAGCGAGTGCCCATGCATGGATGAGTAGGGGAGGAAGAGCAGAGAGAGAATCTTAAAGCAGGCTCCACCCTGGGCTTGGAGCCTGAATGCAGCCCTACTTGGGGCTAAATCTCATCATCCTGAGATCATCACCTGAGTTGAAATCAAGAGTTGGAAGCTTAACCCACTGAACCACCCAGATGCCCCTATATATGTGCTTTTCAAAACAACTTTGTAGAGGTATAATGAACATACCATAAAATTCACCCATTTTAAAGATACAGTTCAATGATTTGTGGCATATTTATTGAGTTGTGCAACCATTATCATAATCTATTTTTAGAATATTTTCAGTACTCCAATAAGATCTCTTGTGGTCATTTACAATTACTTTCCATTCCCATTCTCCACCACGGGCAACCATTCATCTCTACTTTCTGTCTCTACAGATTTGTCTTTTCTGGATATTTCATGTATTGAACACAGACTCATACAATATGTGATTTCTTGTGTCTGGCTTTTTGTATTTAACTTAATGTTTCTGAGGTTCATTCATATCATAGCATGTATCAATAACTCATTCCTTCTTATTATTGAGTAGTATTCCATTGTATGAATAAAATACTTTTTTAATTCCTTCGCCAATTAATGGATACTTGAATTGTTTCTTTTTATTTTTACTTTCTGGGTATTATGAATAATGTTGCTGTGAACATTTACATGCAGGTCGTTGGTAGACATTTATTTCCATTTTTCTTGGGTAGATACCTAGAAGTAGAATTGTTGGATCGTGTGATACATTTATATTCAACTTTTTAAGAAACCAAGAAACTGTTTTCCAAAGTGTGTGTACTATTTTTTAATTCATACCAGCAATGTATGAAACTTCCTGCTTCTCCACATTCTTGCCAACGTTTGTTATTGTCTGGTTTTTTTTATTATTATTCTTATAACTATTCTAGTGGGTGTAATGACATGTCATTGTGGTTTTAATTTGCATTTCACTAATGACTAATGATATTGGGAATCTGTTCATGTGCTTATTAGTCATTCCTGTACCTTCTTTAGTGAAATGGTAAAAATGCTCATTTTTTTAAAAATGAGGTTCTTTTTCTTATTGAGCTTTGCAAGTTCTTTATATATTCTGGATACAAATCCTTTACAATATATGTGTTCTGAGCAAATTTTCTCCCAGTCTGTGTCTTCATTTTCTTTCTTTCTTTTTTTTTAAGACAGTATTCATCCATTTTTTTTTTTAATTTTTTTAAGTAGGCTTCACACCCAATGTGGGGCTTGAATTCATGACCCTGAGATCAGGAGTCACATGTTATACTGACTGAGCCAGCCAGGCACCCCATCTTTCATTTTCTTAATGATGTCTTTAAAAAAAATTATTGAAGGAAAATTCACAAAACATAAAATCAACCATTTAATATTGAACAATTCTGGGTACCTGGCTGGCTCAGTTGGAAGAACATGCAACTCTTGATCTCAAGTTCATAACTTCAAGCCACATGTTGGGTGTACAGAATACATACACACGTAAATCTTAAAAAATAAAATTACCAACTCATTAATGGTGTGTTTTGAAGAAAAAAATTGAATTTTGATCGTCTCATTTATTAATTTTTTTTGCCCATAATTCTTGTTGTGTCATATCTAAAAAAACTTTTCCTAACCCAAGGTCTCAAAGATTTTTCTCCAGGATCTTCTAAAAGTCTTATAGTTTGACTCTCCTCTTTAGGTTCCTGATCCAATTTAAGTTATTTTTTGTGTATGCTGTAAAATAGTGTTATAAGCCCATCTTTTTACATGTGGATATCCTGACATACATATTTTAAATTTCAATAGAGATGACCAAATTGTCTCCCCACCACACAGCTGGCATCACACCGATCAGCAGCGAGCATGGCGGTTTTCTCTCACTTCGCAACTGCTAACACAACTGAGATGTCAAACTTTTGTTCTTGGCCAATCTAATCATGAAAATATAGCATCTCATAGCTTTACTTTGCTAAATTTCAACTTTAGCCACAACCTAATCACTACTGTGAAATATATTAGCTCCGCGTATTAGCTACCTATTGCTTCGGCATATATTACCAAGACACATAGGGTGACTGGACCATTTGACCTTGTAGGACCTGCCCCTCCTTCCCTCCAACCTTAGAAGGTCCTCAGGACTGAAAATAAAGTCACGTTCCCTGTATATTTGATTGTGCCCTTTGCCACCTCAGAGGTTTGCTTAAATGGAGGCTGAGTTCTAAGATTCCCAGGATTGTTTCTGGTCTGACATATTCTCAGCTTGCATAAGGTGACCTGGATGCTTGTTGCTTGACTCTATCTTTGCCTGAGGAATTTGCAGGCATGAATTAGATTTTCTTTTTAAGAGATAGAAATTCTGGTTTAGGACAGACATTTCCAGTACCATGGGCAAGAAATGATTCTGACTGGCAATTTGTAGAGATAGGGTAATGGGGCTTTACTAGGAGAAGGAGACCTTTAGGTTTGAGAGCAAGAAAAGAGGGAACTGGGGATAATGAGCAGGAACAGAAGCTCTGACATACTGTTTATTATCCAAGGGAGTTCTTCAGTCCTACAGTTGCTCATCCAAATTTTAGTCCTCCCAAAAACTGCAGGAGGAGGTGCTCAGAGCTCCTTATGGCTATTTATTTTTATGACATTTTTTTCTACTTCTAAATTCAGTACAGACAATCTGAAGGATACAGAGAAGCACAAAGTCTTTTTTTGGCATTGATTCAAAGAGGCAGTTGTGGAATAAGTGAAAAAGACAGTCCCAGGTTTAAATATCAGGTCTGTTTCTTGCATTCTGCTAACAGAGTTGGCGAGTCACCCAACCCTTCTGACCTCTGTTCCTCCTCTAGAAAAGTGGTAATCACAATACCTCCTCCCTCATTGGGGATGAATATAGACACATTTAGTTCAGGGCATACAGTGGGCACTCAGTATGTCTTTGTCTCCTCCTTTCACAATTTACAAGAAATTTTCATTCAAGCATTTTCTGAGCACCTTTAAAATGTTATTACAGGCCAGAGGAAATACAGGGATGGATAAGACTGTGTCCTTGCCCTTGAAGAACTTATGATTTGGGGAAAGAGAGATTAAATGGTCTAGGCCGCTGCCTTTGATAAAATAGACACATGACTCCAATTTTCACATGTCAGCAGAGGCCCAGAGAGGCGAAGAAATACAACAAGTAAGTAGTAGGGAGGGGACTGGAACACAATTAAGAGGAATGTTGGGACAGAAGCAAGGAGAAAGGAATTTTGGAAATAAAATCATGCCAGTTTGTAGTTCAAAAGAGAGGAAGAGGAGCACCTCTCTAGCTGGCTCAGTCAGTAGAACTTGATCTTGGTGCCACTCTTGATCTCAGGCTTGTGAGTTCAAACCCCACACTAGGTGTAGAGCCTATTTAAAAAAAAAAGAGAGAGAGAGAAGGTGGGGACAGAGGGACAGGTGGGAGATGGAGATGTCTACGAATGAATCAAGGGTTACAAATCCAGCCCTGAAGGTGGACTGCATTTTGTTTGTGCAGGATTTCCCCGCTCCTCCCAACATTTTGTTATGAACATTTTCCAACCTATAGAACAGTTGAAACACTTGTACAGTGAACATCATGTATCCACCATCTGAATTCTATAGTTGATAACCCTTTGCTATGTTTGCTTTGTCATGTGTTTATTCACTTATCTAGCTCTCCATCCATCCATCTTATTTGATGCAATTCACAGAAGCTGCAGAGTTCACTCTCCTTCTAGACACTTCAGCACCTCTATCATTAGAGCTCAATATTTGTTTCTGTTTTTAGGTTAAATTTACATACAGTGGTATGTGTAGATCTCAAGTAAACCATTTGCTGTGTTTTGACAAATGGATACAACTGTGTAATCCACACCCCTCACAAGGTACTGAGAGAACATTTTCAACAGCAGAAAACTCCCTCCTGCCAGAGGCAACCGCTATTGTGATTTTTTTCCACCATCGATTAGGTTTTTACCTGTTCTAGAACATTTTACAAATAGAATATTATTTATACAAATATACTCTTTTGCATAAGGCTGCTTTCCTTTAGTATGATGTCTGAGGCTTATCTATTTTTTGCATATTAGTAATGTTGTTATTGCCTAGTAGTATCCCACTGTATGAGTGACTACAACAGAGTTTATTCATTTTCCTGTTGATGGAACACACAGAAGGTTTTTTTTTTTATTTTTTTAAAGATTTTATTTATTTATTTGACAGACAGAGATCACAGGCAGGCAGAGAGGCAGGCAGAGAGAGAGAGGAGGAAGCAGGCTCCCTGCTAAGCAGAGACCCCGATGCGGGGCTGGATCCCAGGACTCTGGGATCATGACCTGAGCCGAAAGCAGAGGCTTTAACCCACTGAACCACCCAGATGCCCCCACACAGAAGTTTTAAACACTTTGTACTGGTTGCCAGTGTTGTATGCCTGGCTGCAAATCCTGGCTCTGTTGTATGTGTTGTATGTGCCGGTTACTTTGTCTCTTTGAGATTCAGTTTTCCCAATCTGCATAATGGGAAAACTGACAGCTATTGCTTATTAAATGTTTGCCATGTGCTTGCTTGGCCCTGTTCCAAATGTTTTACATAATCACTTAATCCTCATAATGACCCACAAGATAGGGTTTATTACCATTCCCATTTTATAGATTTGGAAACTGAACACTCCACCTAGTTGCTGGAAGTAGTCAAAGAACTAGTGTCTGGAAAGCACTTGGGACTCTGTGTTGTAACTACAATGTAGACAGTAAACATTAGTTATTTTTCGTTTTACCTTACTGGCCCTTAGAGGAATCAATCAATCAATCAATCAATTAATTTTTAAGATTTTTTAAAAAAGATTTTATTTATTTATTTGACACAGAGAGAGACAATGCATGAGCACAAGCAGGGAGAGCGGCAGGCAGAGGGAGAAGCAGGCTCCCTGCTGAGCAAGGAGCCTGATGGGGACCTCCATCCCAGGACCCTGGGATCATGATCTGAGCAGAAGGCAGACACTTAACCGACTCAGCAACCCAGGTGTCCCTCCTGGGAGAATTTAAGTTTATTACTCTTTTTTTTTTTTTAAAGATTTTATTTATTTATTTGGCAGACAGAGATCACAAGTAGGCAGAGAGGCAGGCAGAGAGAGAGAGAGAGAGAGAGAGGAGGAAGCAGGTTTCCTGCTGAGCAGAGAGCCCTATGTGGGGCTTAATCCCAGAACCCTGAGATTATGACCTGAGCTGAAGGCAGAGGCTTTAACCCACTGAGCCACCCAGGCACCCTTAAGTTTATTACTTTTAATGGAGAAAGTGTATAAAACCCTGAGAATAGGGTTGCCAGATAAAAGGCAGATGTCCAGTTAAGTTTGAAGTTTAGATAGACAATGAAAATAATTTTAGCCTAACTATATTACATCAAATTTGTCACATATTAATGCTAAAAAGTGGTTTGTTGTTTATCTGAAATTCAAATTTAATCCAGCCTCCTCTATTTTTATTTTCTAAGTATGGCAACCTTACCTTGCAGGAAATGACTAAGGTGACTAGGGACAGAACTTGTGCACATCAGTTTGCAGATGAGTAAACAGTCTTAAAGAGGGCAAAGGAGAGAGCCATGAGGTCTTAAGTGGATCCAGATCTTAGTCTTCTAGAAGCTCCATTCAGTGTCTGGTCTCCATCAATGCACAGCTCTGCCACTTTTCAAGTCTTCCCCTGCCTCTGGCAGTTGAATGCAGATTGGCTTCAGGGAAGACGGGGGCAGTAACATGACTAAGTGTTCTGTAGGGAAAGCCAGTAAGTGACAGGCGGCATGTGGGCTGCTGGGGTTTCTCTACCCACTCCTTCCAGCTCTGCATCCCTTCTTCCTTCCCTCCTTCTCTCCCCAGAGGCCTGGAAAGCTCCTTCCCTTGCTGGTGGGGCTTCCTCCAACGCTGCTCTGGCAGGACTGGGTCCTGTCCCATGCTGACCTGGGTGTCCATGGCAGAAGAAGGGTGTCGGTGGTTCAAGGCTTTATCAGTCACAGGGTCTGCATTCCGACCAGGTCTACATTGACTTCTGAATCAGGGAACCCGGGAGCCAGAGCCACAGTAAGGGAGAGGAAGAAGTGGTCACACAGGGATTCTCTGTTCTCACGAATTCAGCTTCTCCTTTGAGAACCACCAACTACCTACTGTAGATTTCCCAGAACCTTCACAACATCCTACAAGGTAGAATCTATTATTTCCATCTAGAGATTCAGACACTGAGGTGAAGGGACTGGCCTAAGACCCCTAAATTGTTGACTGTCAGGACTAGATCCTTGATCTATATGCCTCGGGAGAGACATAAGTTATTAGCTTCTGCTAGGTACTGCCTCCCAGATCAGAGCTAATCCACCCTGTTGGAATCTGCAAATTAGGATAGCATAGTCCAGTGGTTCTCAAAATGTGATCCCTGGGGGGTACCTGGGTGGCTCAGTGGGTTAAAGCCTCTGCCTTCGGCTCAGGTCATGATCCCAGGGTCCTGGGATCGAGCTCCACATCGGGGTCTCTGCTCAGTGGGGAGCCTGCTTCCTCCTCTCTCTGCCTGTTTCTCGCCTACTTGTGATCTCAGTCTGTCAAATAAATAAAATTAAAAAAAAATGTGACCCCTGGGCATCAACATCACCAGGGAACTTGTTAGGAATGCAATTCTTGGGCCTACTGATAACAGAACTTTCTGACTCAGAAATTCTGTGGCTAATATCTGGCAATCGGGTTTTAATAAGCTTTCCAGGTGATTCTGATGCACTCTGAAGTTTGAGAATCTTTATGTATAATAGAAAGAGGTGCATTAAAAAAGTGCATATATTTAAAGCGTATTTAAGTAAACTTTTACTGACATATAATATAAATACAGAAAAAGACACACATCATAAGTATACAGCTCAGTGAGCTTTCAAACAGTGAGAATGCTTGTGTACCAGCACTCAGCTCAAGACACAGAACATTATTACCAACCTGGAGAAGCCCCTTTGTGCCCCTTCCTGGTATTACCTCTCCTCAAAGGATAATCACTATCCTGACCTCGAACACTGTAGATTAGTTTTGCCTAACATTATATGGTTTTAAAAATTATAGATGAAGGTATGGAATGCCTGGGTGGCTCAGGCGGTTAAGTGACCCACTCTTGTTTCAGCTCAGGGAATGATCTCGGCATTGTGAAATCAAGCTCTGAGTGGGGCTCCCTGTTCAGCTAGGAGTCTGCTTGAGATTCTCTCTCTCTCTCCCTCTCCCTCTGCCCACCCCTCCTCTCCCCAATAAATAAATCTTAAAAAAAAAAAAAATTGTAGATGAAGACAGAATCTGGAACCAGAGGACTTTGACTGGATCCCCTGGTTTCCTACTAACTGATCTACAACCAGTCATCTAATCTCCTTCTCTGTATAATGCTCATAGAAATACCTCAAACCTTAAAGGGACAGTGTGTTTCTTAAACTTGTGTGGTGTCAAGAATCACCTGGGGCACTAGTTAAAAAACCCACATTCCCCAGAGCATACATTCTTTTTTTTTTTCTTCTTTTTTTTTTCTTCTTTTTTTTTTAAAGAGAGAGATCAGAAGTAGGCAGAGAAGCAGGCAGAGAGAGAGGAGGAAGCAGGCTCCCCGCCAAGCAGAGAGCCCAATGCGGGGCTCGATCCCAGGACCCTAGGATCATGACCTGAGCGAAGGCAGAGGCTTTAACCCACTGAGCCACCCAGGTGCCCCTGGAGCATACATTCTTAATAGGACAAAAATTGGTTGTGGGTAGAGAGGAAAATTTTTTTCCTTGCTTATGTAAAAGCACACACACACACATATATATATATATATATATATATATATATATATATAAAAAACACATATAAAACATTAATAGATATACAGTAAATTTGTGGTATTAAAATTTCATGGGGGAATAATTAGAGAAACATGTCTAAAAATGTTCTTTAGAGAGCTGATAATTTTTTTTTTAAAGGTTGAAAAACACTGCCCTACAGCAATGATTCTTCAAGTGTGGTCTGTGGTTAAAAATGCAAATTCTCAGGTCCCACTCCAGATCTACTGAATCGGAAATTCTGGGGGTGGGGCCCAGCAATCTATTGTTTAACAAATCCTTCAGGAGATTCTGATGGGCACTAAAGTTTGAGAACCACTGCCCTGGAGATTCTGACTGGGGTAAGATCCCTGGGTCTGGACCTTTAACCAGCTCTCCTAAGCCATATTGCAGCCAACATTGACAAAGAGATTTGAACGTACTTTGAAAAAATGCAAGTGACTTGCCAGGTGGTAAAATATGTTCATAAGGACAGGCTAAACAATAATAGTGAAGGTCACCAATTACTAAGCCCTTAGCTGGGTCTCTGAATCTACTTGCACAGCCTATTAATTCTCACAAACAAGAAGTTAAGAGGACGGACCAGACTGCCTGGGTTTCTTTCTTTCTTTCTTTCTTTCTTTCTTTCTTTCTTTCTTTCTTTCTTTCTATCTTTCTTTCTTTCTTTCTTTCTTTTAAAGATTTTATTTATTTACTTGATAGATCACAAGTAGGCAGAGAGGCCGGCAGAGGCAGAGGGAGAAGCAGGTTCCCCGCTGAGCAGAGAGCCCACGTAGGGCTCGATCCCAGGATCCTGGGATCATGACCTGAGCGGAAGGCAGAGGCTTTAACCCACTGAGTCACCCAGGCGCCCCCTGCCTGGGTTTCTATCCAGCTTGTGACTTGGTTTATGCATTTGTAACGTGAGGATAATGGAGGTAGTTTTGTCATAGATTTGTTGTGAGGCTGAAAGAGCTTACGGATAAGCTCTTCGAACACCTGCCACGTTGGCATCACTTATATGTAGGCTGTTTCCATATCCTTAACCGCACCTTGTTAAAAAGAAAATGTGGATTTGAACCCAATCAATCAAACTCCCTAGTGTACTTTCTTAAGGACTAAACTATAATCCAGTGGTTCTGAAAGTGTGATCCCCACCAGGAGCACACCAGAGTTAGAGAGATGCAAATTATTACATCCATCCCAGATCTGCTGAAAGAGAAACTCTGGGGGTGGGGCCCCTAAGTTTCAAAAAGCTCTTCAGGTAATTCTGATGCACATTAGCGTTTGGGAACCACAGCTACAGTCTTTAGAGGTTCGGGGGTGGGGAGCAGCTTTAAAAAAAAAAAAAAAAAAAAAAGCCTTGAGCTGCTGGGAGAACTCCCAGGGTCCCTCCCACCTAAGCGCGAGCAAACTCCGGTTTAGAAGCTCTCCAAAGCTTCTGCCAACTCTCCCGGCCGGCGCGAAAGGCCTTCTGGGGCTTGTGGTCCACATTCCTTCCGAGCTGGAGGCGCCTGCGCGTTGGCCTCCAACTAGCTCTAGTTGCTGTGGTCGGGGCTCGGGACCGGCTGCCATCTTAGTCGAGGGACCGAAGAGTCGCCGCCGCCCCGAGTCCCGGTAAACATTCGCTGGCTGGCCGGGGGTAGTTCTGGGTAGAGGGGGGAGCCCGCATGAGAGTGTCCGAGGAGAACCAGGGGTGAGAGTGCGGCGCGCGGGCGGAGGACCCCAGAGCCGCGACTGCTCTCTTTTCCCTCACAGCCGGTGCCCGTGGGGGTCGCGGGGAGCTCGGGCTAGTGGCCGAGGGGTGGGTTGGCCGGAGGCGCCGACCAGCCACTAATGGCCGGGGTATGGGGAGCCCCTTGCCTCGCGGGCGCCAAGTTGTGAGACGGCTGGGCCGTGGCGGGCGCCAGCAGGGTCCATCCCCGCGCCCCTCAGCCCCGCCCGGGGGCCAGTCTCCCGCGGCCCGGCCTACGCGCGGGGGCCCCGAGGCAGCGGCCGGAGCGGCCGACGTGGCCCTGTGAGGGGCGGCGGCGGGGCCCACCTGCCACTCGGCTGGCCTTCACGAGACTTTTTGGAGCCCCCAGTGGGGAGGCGGGCCCAGCACAGCGGCTGCCTCCTCCTTCTTCCACTCCTTTCCTCCCTCCATTGTCCCCCATCGTGGTGGTCCCGGCCCGGGCGCCCTTTTCCGCGCCCGGTGCCGCGACCCCGCCGGCACCTCCCGGCGCGGAGTTTTGCGGACGTGGAGCTGTCACTGCCCTCCCTTTTGAGTGCCCTTTTTTTTCATCAGAGAAAAGAAAAAAGTAGCCGCGAAAGTATTCTAAGGGTCGAAACGTAATGAGGACATGACTTAGTGGGAACTAAGTGGGGGAACTCAAGTTTTCAGACGTAGTCCCGGGCCACGACTTGAGGACGCCGGGTCTCTGCGCTCTAGGTAGACGTTAGGCCTAAAGTTAGAGATGTAACCAGGTGAACGTGCAAACTACCCGCAATTCACGATTCCCCAATCACAACTTGTTTTCTTGCTTATATTCGCCTTTTAATCTTGTTACATTTTCTGCCGTAATTCAACAGCGCTAGTGTACTTTTTTTGGGAGTGAGGGTTGGGGAAGGAAAAGCGGGATTTTTTTTTTCTTTGGAAATTTTTTGAGGTACTGGGACCAGCCACTTACCATTGCACTAAGTTGGGGTCTCCCGTATCTACTCCTAATATAATTCGATTTTAAGGAGGTGTGTAAAGGCAGTGTATTTCTATCCTCAAAATCAGCTAAGGATTTCTCAGCTGAAATAAAATTCTCATGGCATATAATGCTGAGAGCCTGCAATGTATTCATATTCATATGTATTCATATTCACTATGTATTCACAGAGTTACTCGAGGTACAGTTACCAACAGAGAAAGTAAGTTTTTTGGATGTGAATCCAGAGGGAATTCCTTCATGTTTAGTATAGGAATCAAGTAAAAAAGAATATGAAATAAAAAACAAGTGCAGAATGCTTTTTCACAGTGTTCTAGAGAGATGATTTCTAAATTCTTTTTAAAAAACACATTCGTTCACCTATTGGAAGAGATAGACAAACTAATTGCTCCCAGAATTGCCCAGTAGAATAATTAGGGGAGCTTTTTAAAAAGTAGAAGCTCCAGGGTCTCCTTCCTAAGGTTGATTTAGTAGGTCTGCTTTGGTTCTGAAAAATTTATTTTATTTTATTTTATTATTTTTTTAAAGATTTTATTTATTTATTTGACAGAGATCACAAGTAGGCAGAGAGGCAGGCAGAGAGAAGGGGGGGGAAGCAGGCTCCCCGCTGAGCAGAGAGCCCGATGTGGGGCTTGATCCCAGGACCTTAGGATCATGACCTGAGACGAAGGCAGAGGCTTTAACCCACTGAGCCATCCAGGCGCCCCAGAAGAATTTATTTTTAAAACATGCTTGGAGCAGCTCTCATGGTCTTGGGAACCACTGAGGCAAACAATACTGTGAACCTGAGAAATGCTCAAAAAACTTTAAGACTCATACCAGTTTTGTCTGGGGTTTGGCCATAGAAGGTGGCAGGACCTACCCCTGGTCCTAAGTTGGGTCTTAGATGAGTACGAGTGTGACCAGCATAGGTTAAAGGAAAGACAGGGCGGACAGGACACCCCTTAATGCTGTGTGTAAATGCAGAAGACTGTGGGAGAAAAAGGTTTCATGGAGCAGGGAGTGGGATGGGGAAGGAGAGCATTGTGGGACATGAGGTCAGAAAGGTAAAGGAGGTAACAAATGAAAAGTTACAAGTATTATGCTAAAAAAAACCTTTAGTTTTATGTTACCAATAGATTCAGATTTTAAACAGGGAAATTATATGAGTGACATGAATGTTGTAGAAAGATGGCTCTGGTGATGAGAGTAAAACAATGGAAGAGTGGCTATTGCAGAAGTCTAGGTGAGGGGTCAGAGGTTTGGTGTTGGAGAGAGGCTGTGAGGATTGGATTTAGTTCTTTACTAGTGCAATATTGTTACCATATTTTTGGATGAGAATTGTTAGGGCCCCACTTGGTTTCGAAAAGGCTCTTATTCTGTAAAAAGGACCCACAAGCAAATCTGAATAATTTTGCCAGGTTACATATATTAATGGTATCAGAGTATATTTTTCATTAACACTTTTTTAAAAAAGATTTTATTTATTTATTTAAGCAAGAGAGAAAGAGAGATTGAGAGCAGAGAGAGGGAAGGTCAGAGGCCTTTCTGCCTACTTGTGACCTCTCTGTGTCAAATTAATAAATAAAATCTTTAAAAAAAGAGAGAAATTCGTTAGTACTGCTAGGAAATAGTCACCTGCTTGTGCCCCCCCCCACTTACTTGTTCCTCACCCCTCTCTCAGTTTTGGGTTTTGGGGATTGATTTTATTTATTTATTTATTTATTTATTTTAAAAGATTTTATTTATTTATTTATTCTTTTTTTCTTTTTAAAGATTTTATTTATTTATTTGACAGACAGAGATCACAAGTAGGCAGAGAAGCAGGCAGAGAGAGGGAGAAGCAGGCTTCCTGCTGAGCAGAGAGCCCGATGCGGGGCTCGATCCCAGGACCCTGGGATCATGACCTGAGCCGAAGGCAGAGGCTTTAACCCACTGAGCCACCCAATACCACCCTGAACTCGCCCAATCTCGTCTGATCTTGGAGCTAAGCAGGGTCGGGCCTGGTTAGTACTTGGATGGGAGATTTTATTTATTTATTTGACAGACGGAGATCACAAGTAGGCAGAGAGAGAGGGAGGGGAGAGCAGGCTCCCTGCTGAGCAGAGAGCCTGACAATGCGGGGCTCGATCCCAGAACTCTGGGATCATGACCCGAGCCGAAGGCAGAGGCTTTAACCCACTGAGCCACCCAGGCGCCCCGGGGATTGGTTTTATTTATGAGTTAAGGCAAAGTGTATAAAGTTATTTTTTCCTCTATTTGTAGCACCTCACCAAATTCTAGGCTCATAATAAGCTCTTAGTAAAGGCATGTTGATTTTTGTGGCTGTACATGATATTGGTTTTGAGTTAATATAAATTAGTGGTGTGTGTGTGTGTGTGCGCGCGCGTGCAGAATTGAATTGCAGCATTATCTGGTTGGTAGGTCGACCCCTCAGCTAAAAATGTTGGGTTGGAAATAGCTTCACAACTAGGAGTCATTAACCAGGAGCTGTTCCTCCTTCAGTCTAGCAGTGTACTGTCCTTGGAAAACTGCTGCCACCTCAGCTTTTTTCTTTTCTGAACTGACTGTACTCTGATCCTTGAAGTGCTTTTTCTTTTCCTATCCTTAGGAGCCTCCCAAGTTGCAGGGACCATTCTTATAGTGACCCCAGTACATAGAGTGTGTGTTTTATGGCCGTCTTCATTTTACCATGTAGCCATCATACCCAAGTGGGCATCACCCCATACTCTATAGGAGTCATTTTTCATGACTCACCTTCTTATCCTGCCTGCCCCATCAAAAATTATCTGTGCCTCCCCAAATTATCTATCCCATGAAACTTTTACATTTATTTTATTAATTTCTAGAAGTAATCTCTGTGTCCATCGTGGTTCTTGAACTCATGACCTCAAGATCAAGAATTAACAAACTCTACTGATGAGCCAGCCAGGTACCCTTATCCCATGAAACTTAAAAAGCTATTGTACTGTCAAATTCCCAAGGTCATTGATAATCTGATGTGTTTAACTATAAGAATAATGTGTTAATGGACCCTCCTTCCCCTCTCAGGTAACATGCATTTAACAGCGGTCTTCTGGAGACAACACCTTAACCCAAAGAAGTGACTCGAACGGTGAGAACTTCAGGTATGGTGGCAGGCCTGTGAAAGAGATTGGGAGACAGGAATGGTGCAGAGGGTGAGAGCTCTGGTCATATAACTGCTGTGGGGATGTATGGGGAAAAGAGGATGTTGATGCTGACTACATCAATTGGTTGAGATAGGCATTTTGCACTTGGATTTGAAACTCATAGTCTCCTCTATAAGGATTAGCTTGTGAGCCACATTTTGCTCTTACTTTTGGTCTTCTGACTTTTCTGTTTTTGTTTTTCTTGGACATACACACATTTTTCCCACTTGTGCTGTTTTATAAACATTTATCTCTGTATACTTGTCCAGATATGTGCGTTATGATTAAAAAGTTAAGGAGTAAAAAGAAGGCAACATGCAATGGAGAAAGAGAATTTGGAAAGAAAGGTCTGATTTGATTTTCCCACTGACAAACTGTATGACTTTTGGCCAGTTATTTAATCTTGACTGGCCTCAGTTTATATATCTGTAAAATAGATGTATTGATTCCTACCTGCCTTCCTGACATTGTTGTGAGGATCAAATAAAATAATACATACTAAAGCTTTAGGAAAAAATCAATTCACAACTTAAGACATTATCTAGGTCTATAAGGTAGGAGAAGTTGGGAGTAATACTGAGAAGGAAAACATGAGGACAGGACAGATTGACTTTAACGGATTAGGAGAGAGAAAAGGAAGACTCGTTAAGAAAAAAAAGTAGAGGGGCGCCTGGGTGGCTCAGTGGGTTAGGCCGCTGCCTTCGGCTCGGGTCGTGGTCTCAGGGTCCTGGGATCGAGTCCTGCATCGGGCTCTCTGCTCAGCGGGGAGCCTGCTTCCCTCTCTCTCTCTCTGCCTGCCTTTCTGTCTACTTGTGATCTCTCTCTGTCAAATGAATAAATAAAATCTTTAAAAAAAAAAAAAAAAAGAAAAAAGAAAAAAAAGTAGAGCAGGAAAAACTGAAGAAGAGAGTAAGGAGTGAATGAAGTAGAACTAATGAATTGGTAGGTTAGAAAGCTGAGTACTGTAGAGAGTGGTCCCTTTTACTAATTTTAACCTTGCAACTCTTTGTTGTCATTGTCATTACTACCTTCACATAATGTCCTAGATTCCATACTTGGATTCCTGTCCTCACTGTAAATGTCAGTATTTATTACTCATAACTCTACGTGACCCTTTGCATTTAGTTTATATTTTTGTTCAATAATTACCCTCGAAATGCTTAGAGACCAAGACTACGATTTGCTTGTTATGGTGTCCCAGGCCATTGCTGTAGTCAAATGTGTGCTTACTCTGTTCTTTTTTTATAATTATGGAGGGAAAGGAAGGAGATAGTGGGATCTTTGTGAAAGGTAGTAGGAAAGGAAGTGGCTAAGAGGGAAAGTAGATAAATAAAGTAGTAAGAAGAAGAATTCTCAAAAAATAAAGAAAGGAAATACATGAAAATGAAAAATACATAGTGCAAAAAAAAAGGGGAAAAGGAAATGGTGTTATTTGCAGTTAAGGAACAAGGCAGCTTTCATTTCTTTAATGGTGATATAATACCTCACAAAAAGTTATGTGCTGGGAAAGATGATTCTTCATACCAAGTATCTTTTTTTTTTTTTTTTTTAAGATTTTATTTATTTGACACAGAGAGGGAGAGAGCACAAGCAGGGGGAGCAGCGGAGGGAGAGGGAGAAGCAGGCTCACCACTGAACAGGGAGCATGATGTGGGGCTTGATCCCAGGACCCTGGGTTTATGACCTGAGATGAAGGCAGACACTTTACCTACTGAGCCATCCAGGTGCCCCCATACCAAGTATCTTTAAAATATTTCTAAAAGTATCCACTGCATCCTGAACTCACAGAGTATTTCTTTGTGGAAAGAAAACTAGGGCAACATTCCAGGAAACCTGGGTTCTAGCCTTGGTTATTTCTTGTTGCTTACTTCTGAAATCTTGGGCAGTTCACTTAAATGTCTCTGGGCCTCTGTTTCCTCATGTGTATGTTAAAGGTATCAAACATGATCTCTCTGTTTTCTTCTAGCTCACTCTTTGATTATATTTTGTGCTTTATGTTTTCTCACTAATTTTTCAGGATTTTGTTGATTCCACAATATAAGATTGGTATTAGAAATATCTTATAGTAGAACTTCATAATATCCATTACCTTATAAGTGAGAAGCCATTATATTTTAAGTTCTACTTTAAACATTGGCAGAAAGAGAGATTTATAGAAAACCTAAGTACAGAAATGTTAAGTTTGTAATATTCAGCAAGTATTTATTTGAGCTCCTGTTGTGCTAGGTCCCAACAGGTAAATATAAAACCCCTATCTAAAGGATTTTGTGGTTTTGTCAGGAAAACAGACGAGCTCACCAGTAATTTTTGTAAAAAGCAGGGTGATAAGTGCTATAATAAGGATTACATTGCATTGCAATTTAAGGTAGAAGCTTTAGATTTCTTGGTTCTTTTAACATAAATGAATATATGCTAAGTGCTGCTCTGTGCTAGGTGTTGCAGGGACTCATGATGAAAAAAAAGTCCCTGACCTCAAGAAACTTGCAGGCTTTTTTTCATGTCTGGGAGCTGCTTACCCTAATAGATTTACATTTCTGTCCCAGGAAAGAAGTTTTGTACTGTATCATCACTTCATAGTTTTCAACTAAGAATTGATCTGCATATTGGCTTCCCTCAATCCAGAAATGTTAAATAACATACTTTCTGAGAAAATGTGTATTATTTCATTGGATCTGTATTGTTTTCTCTGTCAGTGACAGAAATTTTTCTTTTAGGGTAAGGAAAAAATCCAAATGCTGTCTGGATAGCATGTGTAGGTGAACTTTGGTTTGCTTCTTAATCATTCAGAGAAAGAGGGTGATCTAAAATTTAGCCTTCTTTGTTCCAGGGAATTAGTTCAGTTGGTCACAGAGGAGAGCATGTGTCTGATTTTGACTTTTTGGCTCTACTGTGTACTGGGAGTATAACCTTGGTCAAGTTCCTCATCCATAAATTGGGACTAGAAATTGCATATATCCATAGGGTTGTTGTGTGGATTAAATAGTATATTTTTGCTTGAACAATAGTTGGCTGAATAAGTATGAAGTGTTCATTGCTATTACTGTTTTTTTATTAACATCATTACCACCGACCTTGTCTTAAAATTATTATCTCAATTCTTTAATTCATTAAATAAGCTTATCTAGGGTGAGCATTATAAATTTGAATGGAACATTTTTATTTATTTATTTGACAGAGAGAGAGAGAGAGAGATCACAAGTAGGCAGAGAGGCAGGCAGGCAGGGAGGGGAAGCAGGCCCCTGCTGAGCGGAGAGCCTGTCTCAGGGCTCCATCCCAGGACCCCGAAATCATGACCTGAGCTGAAGGCAGAGGCCTAACCCACTGAGCCACCCAGGTGCCCCTGAATGGGACGTTTTAAATAGTAAAGATCAAATTGAGACTAAAGTGAACCAGGGAATTTGTGTTCCTCTAATGGGGTAGTTGTTAAGTGGCTTTGGCTTGCTTTTTTAAAAAATTAAAGGTAAAATTGACCATTTTTACCATTAAAAAATATATAATTCAGCGTTGCCTCACTTTTGATCTAGTGGGGAGTATAGAACCAAGTGTGGGCCGAACATCTTAACTTTTTTCTAAACAGAAGCTGGGAATCCAGATTTTTTGAGAAATCTTTATTTTAAAATGTTGACAACTTTTGAAATCATAAACGCTGTGGGCCAAGCAAATCACCACTGCAGGAAGGATTTGTCTTGTGGGTTGCTGCTTTGCAACCTCTGTTCTGGAGCTTGACTTTTTGCATCAAAACTTATGTTCCCTGTCTTCCGGGAAGAAAGTCCTTACACACATACAGATTTAAAACTGTTCAGGCAATACCTCAGAGCAGTCTAGGGCTGAATGAGAGGTAGACAGGGTAATTATTAAGGCAGAGAGGAGGAGGGATGTTATTTAAGACAGATTCAAAATTGTCAAAGGTATGGAGGCAGGAATGGACTTGAGATGGTGGTAGTAACAGGCAATAGATTAGTTGGAGTTTAGATTAGTTTCAAGAGGGTTTAATGGGCCTGGTAATAGAAGAAAGTTTGAAAGTTAAGAGACCAGCCTTCTTGTTTTGGGATAACTTAAGTCCTGTTGGCTGACAGAATAAAATGATATTTTGTGGCGATTTATTAGGTAATACCGAGGCCTGCAGTATTTACTAGGGTTGGTAGCTTCTGGAGGCTGGAAAAACAGGCTAGGGAGGTAGGTGGTAGTGGGAATGGAAAGGAAGGGACAAAAGCTTGTATAAGAGACAAAAGCATGTATATGGGTCACTCTGTGACAGTGGAACCCTGCAATAGATAAAGATAGCCAATTTTGAAAGCTTTTCCCCTAGTTGTTCTTTTGTAAAAACTGGGGTATGTGAGAATAATACTATTATCTCTCCTTTTTCGTGTTGTGGATCTTGCTTTATCACTCTGTCCACCCCAGCTTAATTATGGATCGTATACATAGTCTTATGATTTCCCAGCTTGCACAAAGAGAATAGAAAAAAGAGGAAATAAAGTAGTTCAGCTGCTTATCACATTTCTAGTTTTGGATTTTTGGTGATCTTGGATAACCTCTGATAAGTTTCATTAGACTTTATACGTGTAATTTTTGTATTTACCAAAGTTTGGAAACACTGGCAGTTTTCTCATGGAAAAGATGTAGAATTTTGCTGCAGAAGCTTGACACAATAATTAATTCATACTTTCGAATGTTTAAAGAAAGTGATAAACATTGTAGAAAGGTGGAATGTGTTTATTCTCTGTGACTTGAGAAAGTGATTTTTAGGATTTTATTTTCACCAGGATTTATTTTATAGTTCCTCTTGAGAATTTTGACATATACAGGGAAATTATTTCTTATTCTTGGCTAAAATGCCAAGTGTAGTTATTGTAAGTAGTCTTTTTGATGAGTAAACTGAGTAGTATGTTAGGTATAGCCTGAGTATTAAGAATAGTTGAGGTGCAGTAATATTTCCCTCACTGATGAATGAAAGTCCTGAACTGAGCCTCTGAAAAGTACAAAAAATTGGGGCCCATCAGAGAGATGCAGCAATAGGGTCAAATAGATTTGAACTAAATCTAAATCTCATTTATTGGAGAAGGGATTTTTCTTTTTTTTTTAAAGCATGGTCTAACATAGTTTTTGGAATTCATTTGTTCTGAATATTGAAAGGGATTTTCAGGTGGTTCATTTAATTATACGTCTGTTTTGGAAGTAGGAAGGTAAGGAACACGAGAGAGGGATTAGCTGCATTTGTTTCTGTGGAAAGTTAGTCGTTAAGAGGAAATCCCAAATTATCTTTTTCTGTTCTTCAATTTTTTGGAGGAAAGATACCTACTACAGGTCTTAATTAAAAACAATATGCTATTATGTATATTGAAATGTGCAGAACCTAGTTACTACTGCTTTTCATTGTCTAGAATGTTGCTGACATTTATCTGCTGTCATCTCCTTGCCCTTTGTCTCTGTTTTGACTTTATTTAATTTTGCTGGTGTTTTAGGGAGGGAATGGAGTTGGAGTTCTTATGTTCAGTCAGTCCAGTTAGTTGATTTTACTCTTATCAGTTGATGTTTTCATCTCTGAGGGACAATGAAAATGATTAACTTATCTGTTCTGATTATTTTTTTGTTTCTTTTTTTAAGAGATGTTATTTGTTTATTTGACAGAGAGCAGAAGAGCACAGGCAGGGGGAACTGGAGAGGGAGAAGCAGGCCCCCTGATGAGCAGGGAGCCCCATGTGGGTGGGGCTAGATCCAGGACTCTGGGATCATGACCCAAGCCGAAGGCAATGGCTTAACCCATTGGGCCACCCAGTGCCCCTTTGTTTTTTTCTCTTTGTGGTTAAATACACATGATGTAAATCTGACTATTGTAAACATTTATTTAAGTGTTCAGTTTAAGTACATTCACTTTGGAATGCCTGGGTGGCTCAGTCAGTTCAGCATCTGCTTTAGGCACAGGTCATGATGCTTCGCCCTCTGCCTGCTGCTCCCCCTGCTTGTGCTCTCTGACAAATAAATAAATAAAATCTTTTTAAAAAGTGTATTCACTTTGTTGTGCAGCCATTACCATTGTGCACATCTTGAATTTTTTCATCATCCCAAACTGAAACTCAGCACCCACTGAAAAATAACTCACCATTTTCCTTCCCTTAACCCCTTATAACCACTGTGCTATTTTTTTTCTCTGTATAGATTTTGACTGTTAAGTAATGTAAGTGGAATCATACAGTATTTGTCATTTATGTTGGTTTGTTTCACTTTGCATAATGTCTTCAGGGTTCATTAGTGTAGCATGTGTCATGATTTCATTCCTTTTTAAGGCTGACTCATACTCGATTTTATGTGTATACCACATTTTGTTTATTCATTCTTCTGTTGGTGGACAGTTAGCTTTCTTTCACCTTTTGGCTTTTGTGAATAATAATGCTATGAATGTGGGTGCACAAATGACTGTTTGAGTCCCTTCTTTTAGTATTTTTAGGTATATTACCAGAAATGGAATTTCTGGATCAGATGGTAATTCTGTGTGTAATTTTTTGAGGAACCACCGTATTATTCAACAACAGCTATACCATTTTACATTCCTACCAGCAGTGCACAAGAATTCCAGTTTTCCACACACAATTCCGTTTGTTACTTGCTGTGTTGGCATTTTTTTTTTTTTTTAAGTAATCATCCCAGTGAGTAAATTGGTATCTCATTATAGTTTTGATTTGCATTTCTCTAATGATCAGTGATACTGGGTGTCTTTTCATGCACTTTTGGCTGTTAGTATATTTTTTGAGAAATGTCTGCTCAAGTCTTTTCCCATTTTAAAATGAGGGCTGTTTGGTATTTGGTGTCCTAATTATTTTGTAGGCTTCTGCCCATATCTTTTCTGCTTCTTAGTCTACTGCTCTTCTCCTTTCCTATTGTTGAAGAGCAGCTAGAACCATTCTCTCCAATGGATAGTCCCTCAGTAAATGTTTGATGATAAAAGGTTAAAAGTAGGGCTTTCTGGGAAGGTAAATGTTGGTTGGGGCAAGACCTTCATTACATTTTTCTCAAGTTTTAGAGTTCCCTGTTCTCTTTTAAACATTTACTTGGTGGGGTAAACTTTTTTTTTTTTTTTTTTAAGACTTATTTGAGAGAGAGATCAGGTAAGCACGGAGGAGAGGCAGAGAGAGAGGGAGAGAGAGAATCCACAAGCAGGCTTCCCTCTGAGTGGGAAGTCCAATGCAGGGCAACATCCCGGAACCCCAAGATCATGTTAAACAGCTGAGCCACCCAGGCGCCCCCCGGTTGGGTAGACATTTTTGAAAGATTATGTTTTTAGGGAAAGAAATCTGTGTGTCATTTAGATTGCATTTTAGAGAAGGAAAATGTAAGGTCTTAAAAGAAATTTTATTCTTCTCTGAGAAGCTTACTATTAATGTTTAAATACAAGTCGGCCTGAGGTATCCAAAGAAGGATTTTACTTTTTGTGATTCCGAAGGAAGAAAATCTGTTTTAATCATTTCAGTGATTCACTTTTCTTTTCCCCCTCAGTTATCTGTATACTCAATGTGGGGCTTGAACTCACAACCCTGAGATTAAAAGTCTCATGCTCTACCAACTCAGTCAATCAGGTGCCTCTCAGTGATTCACTTCTTATTTAACTTTTTCTTGTGTGATGATTTGGAATTTCTTATTTTGAAGGTGCTATTTGTTTTTTGTTTTTGCTTTAGGCAAGAGGGGATTAGGAGTGATCCTAGACTCAATATATATGTTAATAATTTTAAAAAGGATCAACGTGAATAAATTCAAGTATAGCAATGACATAAGTATATTTTTTAAAATTTAAATTCAGCTAATTAACATATAATCTATTATTGGTTTCAGATATAGAAGTCAATGATTTATCAGTCTTATTAATACTCATTGCTCATTACATCACATGCCCTCCTTACTATTACCCAGTTACCCCATCCCCCCACTTCCCTCCCCTCCTGTTTCTTTGTTTTCCTGTTGTCTTTTTTGTTTCCTTTAAGGAACCATGGTTTTAAATCATGAAATTAATGTTGAACAAGGCTAGAGATCTCTCTTTTGGCCACATCTTTTGTTCTGACCTTGGACAATCCATTTTGATTGGGTTATTATTGAGTTGTAAGAATTCTTTGTAAATCTGGATATAAGTCTTCTATTAGATATGCATTTTACAAATATATTCTCCTAGGCTTTTGGTTGTCTTTTTTTTCATTTTCTTCATAATGTCTTTTGAAAAGTAGAAGTTCCTAATTTTGTTGAGGCTTTTTTCTCAGTTTTTTCTTTTATGAGTAGTACTTTTGTCATATATAAGAAATCTTTGCCTAACTGGGCAACCCATTTAACTTTTCTGGATTTCAGTTTGTTTACCTATAAGAACAAATAAGATGTTTGTGTATTTTGACTTCTTTGCAATAATATTTTTATTCAGTGCCTTTTTAAGTTCGAAGTAGAGAAGGTAGTCTTGGAATAGAATACTAAGGTGAAAATCTATAGACCCATACTGGAATATAGAATTGGCCCTGCTTTCATAATCCTATTTGTTTCCTAATGGGTAAGTGGTAATTTGTCTCTCTCCTCCTCTCCTGCCACAAATATTTGGGGCTCCTGGTTGTAAATGATTCTCTTTGATTTTTTTCTGGGTTTTTAATACAGTCTGAATAATAATGGTTTTTGGCTCCTTTTAATAAAAATATAAATTTGTAAAGTATACATACATGTTACTCAGTGATTCATTAATATTGATATTTAATTTACTTGAGAGTTCTTAAAATTATGTTCAGAAATGATCTGAGAAAGGTTTGTTGGAAGCATGGGGATGGTGGCTATCAGGATTTTGTATTTTGAGGACAATCTGTAGGTATTAAGAGATGGTCAGAAACTAGTTTCTTGGGAGCCAGGGAGTTCACCTTTATACGTAATTAGATTGTATAATTTCACACAAGCATTGTTTGCAAAAGAGTGCAATACTTATTGTAGCACAATGGTCGTTATATTTATTGTGGCATATCATATCATTTAAAATTCAGCAGTAAATAGTTAAAACCAGGAAATAGCTTGTAATAGTTAATATTAAAATGTTTGTTAGCTGTTTGGGAGAAGAGGGAGAAAATTGCCATCTGAAGTAGTGGGTACAGAGTTCAAACCAGCAAATGAATACTAAAAGTTTGATTTTAGTGCCAGTTTCCTTAAATTCTGTTGCCATATTCTTGAACCTTGAAAGTTACAACTTTCTGTTTTTCTCTTTGAATAAGATAATTGTCTTTTTATGCATATGCTTTAGATCCACATGCATAGATTTGGTTGGAAAATGGGAAAGGAGCTTTCAATGATCTGAGATTATTTACATGATGTTCAGAGCCAAGGTGTCACTTTTGAGAGGGAGAATGGTCTATGCCCTACCTTTCTGTTAAGGTAACTTTCTCTAGTCAATAAGAAAGCAGTTTTTCCCCATCATCAGTGGGTTTGAGTTCCATTTTCTCTCATTTTATTGAGAATGTTATGGAAATGAGTATTTATCTTCTACCCCAACCCAAAGATCTCTTATCCGCTCTGATAATACCTCCAACTCCTACAAGTTAAGTTCTCTTGCCATCATTAGTAGAGAATGGGATCTAAAGGTGGTTCCTTCTGGTAAGTCTCTGCTACTATGACTGAGAGAGCAGGATCTAGTTTTCAACCTGGCTGGGTAGTGTGGCTCCTGGTGGCATACATAAGAACCATTATCACCTTCATGGTTCTACTTCCATCTGGATTGAGGCTCTGTTCTTCACAGTAGTAGCTGGTGAATAAATACAGACTTTAAAAAACCAAGCCTTTTAGACATAGCCATTTTGCTTGAGTGGTGGTTTAAGAACATGGTTGAGTGGCCTTGTTCGAAGGAGACTGCTCAGTATTGACAGTTACGATGTATGCTTCTGTATTTTATTTTATTTATTTTTTTAAAGATGTATTTATTTGAGGGGGGAGGGGCAGGAGGACAGGGAGAGAATCTCAAGCAGACTCCCCACTGAGTGTGGAGCCCAACTCAGCTAGATCTCACAACCCTCAGATCATGACCTGAGCTGAAATCTAGAGTCAGACACTCTACCGACTGAGCCACCCAGGTGTCCCACTTCTGTATTGTATAGTAAGGCTGTTTGAGAGTTTGACTTCGTTAGGTTTTAGTTCTCTGAATACCACTGTGTACTTTAGCTCTTTGAGCAATGTACTTGTGCTTTGACAAGCAGTTTTTCTCCTTACCAGTTTAGTGTGGTTTTTTGGGGTTTGTTTTTGTTTTTTTTTTGAGAGAGTGAGGTGGTGGGGGGGAGGGCAGAGGGAGAAAGAGAATCTTAACGCAGGCTCCATGCCTAGTGCAGAGCCCGAGTATGCAGGGCTCAGTGGGGGACTCAGTCTCACAACCCTGAGATCAGACCTGAGCTGAAAGCAAGAGTCAGACACTTAACTGACTGATCCACCCAGTTGCCCATAGTGTGTTTTCTTTTTTCTTTTTTTAAAGATTTTATTTATTTATTTGACAGACAGAGATCACAAGTAGGCAGAGAGGCAAGCAGAGAGTGGGGGAGGCAGGCTCCCCACTGAGCAGAGAGCCCGATGCGGGGCTTGATCCCAGGACTCTGGGATCATGACCTGAGCTGAAGGCAGAGGCCTCAACCCACTGAGAGCCACTCAGGCGCCCCCATAGTGTGTTTTCTGAAATGTCTTTTTGATGGCTTCTTTTAAGAATTATAGACCCATATTAATTTATTGAAAAGTTTTCTAGGTCAAAAAGATGGTGGCCTACAAAAAAAAAAACAGATTATGTTGGCTGTGTTATTTCTGAAAGTAAACCAAGCAAATTTCATAATGTCCTGACTAACAATTTTTCTATGAATAAGATAATGTTTTAAAATAAGGCTAGAAATGTAGTTTGCTGTTTGTTGCTTGTGGGACAAGATATAACTAAAATAATCATGTGAAATGTGTCTTTTTCTTTCCACATTTTTATTTCTGTTGCCTTTCAGGAAGATGTTAAGGTTAGTTTTTACCTATGGCAGTGTTTTAGCACCTTTCTGCATTAGACATTCTGTCACATTTTTCTAGTGTGATAGTAAACATTACTCAAAATAAACAATATAAAAGTTTTAAGAATTGACCCTATTTTAAGTTTCTTTGTAACTGATAGACTAATAGGTAATAGATTATATTAATATTGTGCTATATCTTAGATTCAAACTGATATCTTCAGTGGTTCAAGTCATAGTGGTTTACCAGGCAAAGATAGAGGCTCCATTGTACTTGATGATGAAAGTTTTTTTTTTTAATGATGTAAAAATTAAGTTTGTTATCTTTTTATTTTATTTTTATTTATATATTTATTTATTTTATTTTATTTTATTTTTTATTTTTTTAAAAAGTTTTTATTTATTTGTCATAGAGAGTAATAGAGCACAAGCATGGGGGTGGTAGGCAGAAGGAGAGGAAGAAGCAGGCTCTCCACTGAGCAGGGAACTGGATGTGGAACTTGACCTCAGGGTCCTGGGATCATGACCTGAGCCAACGGCAGATGCTTAACCAGCTGAGCCACCCAGGCATCCCTGTTATTATTATTATTATTATTTTTAAAGATTTTTATTTATTATTTGATAGACAGCGAGAGAGGGAACATAAGCAAGGGGAGTTAGAGAGGGAGAAGCAGGCTTCCTGCTGAGTGCCAGTACTGAGCCTGCTCAGTGCCAGGACTCTGGGATCATGACCTGAGCCGAAGGCAGCCACTTAACAACTGATCCACCCAGGTGCCCCTTCCCTGTTATTTTTTATAGGAAATTCAAACAGAGGTATCCATCGTCTCTATATCTTTTTTTTTTTTTTTAATGTATTTTTAGAGTGAGTAAGTGAGAGCACGTGAGTGGGAGGAGGGAGAGGGAAAGAGAGAATCCTCAAGCAGCCTCTGCGCTGAGCATGGAACCCACATGGGGCTTGATCCCAGGACCCTGAGATCATGACTTGAGCTGAAATCAAGAGTTGGATGATCAACCAGCTGAGCCACCCAGGTGCCCCGTGTCTCTATATCTTAATGAATTTTAAAACTGTAGATGGAAGCAAAGTTTTGATATTGCTTTAAAAATTGAGTGTTATGAAGAGGAAGAGGAAGAGGAGGCTAAAGGATAGATTATAAAATGAAAGGGACGTTAGAAAAGACAAGCTAATGCAGCAGTGAGATATGGAGGTAGAAGGGTGGTACTAGAAAGGATAGATGGGTCCTGGAGAGACTTCCCCAAGATGCACAGGAGAGCTAGAGTCAAAAAAAAATTTTTTTTTAATTGTACAAACTAGATTAGGATTTTTGTGGGGGGGGGGTCATCACATTGGGAATTTTTTTTTAAGGTTTTTTTTAATTTTTGTTTTTAAAAGATTTTATTTATTATTTGACACAGAGGGAGAGAGAGCATAGGCAGGCAGAGGGAGAGGGAGAGGCATGCTCCCCACTGAGCAAGGAGCCTGACACAGGGCTGGATCCCAGGACCCTGGTATGTGACCTGACCCGAAGGCAGACGCTTAATTGACCGAGCCACTCAGGTGCCCCTGTAGTTAAGTTTATTAAGATGTAACTTGGACATAGTAAAATTCATCCTTTTCTAGTGTACAGGTCTTTGAATTTTGACAGTTTTGTTCCTTTGTGATCATACATTTCTCCCCAGCTCTATCCCTTAGGTAGTACTGATGTGTTTTCTGTCCCAATAGTTTTGCCTTTTTCAGTATGTCATATAAATAGAGTCATAGGATATATCATTTTTCCTAGAATGCTGTAACAAGTTGCCACATACTGGTTAGTTTAAAACAGCTGAACCTTATTCTGTCACAGTATTGGAGTCTAAAAGACCAAAACAAGGTGTCAGTAGGGTTGAACTTCTCAGAAGGAGAATCTGTGCCATGCCTTTCTCATAGCTTCTGGTGGTTGCTGGCCATCCTTGTTTCTTTCTGCCTCTGTCTTTGTGTGGCATTCTCCCTATGTATTTTCATATCAGCTTTACTCTGTGCATGCCTGTATGTCCAAATTTTCTTATAAGGACACAAGTCATTGAACTAGGGCCCACCCTAATCTAGTATGATCTTATCATAATGATTACATCTACAAAGATCCTGTAAGACCAAATAAGGTCACATTCTGAGATTTCAGGTGGACATGAATTTTGGGGAGACACTATTCAGCATAGCACATAGGGGATGTAGCCTTTTTAAAACAGTGTGTTTTTGGGAGGTACCTGGGTGTTTCAGTTGTTTAAGCATCTAACTCAGTTATGGCTCAGGTCATGATCTCAGGGTAGTGGGATCAAGCCCCTCCTCATGTGCCATGCTCAGTGAGGTGTCTGCTGGAGATTCTCTTTCCTCTGCTCCTCCCCCCCACACTCTCTAAAATAAATCCTCTTTTTTTTAAATGTGGTTTTTTAAATGTTTTTAATGCTACTTTAAAAAAATCACAGAGTAAAATTGGCTTTTTCTTTTGGTGTACAGTTGTATGAATTTTTAACACGTGTACAGATTTTTGTAACACCATAATGAGGATATAGAATTGTTCCATCATACTAGAAACCTCCCTTGTACTGCACTTTGTAGTCCTACCCACCCTCTACTCTTTTTTTTTTTTTTTTTAAGATTTTATTTATTTATTTGACAGAGAGAGATCACAGTAGACAGAGGCAGGCAGAGCGAGAGAGAGGGAAGCAGGCTCCCCGCCGAGCAGAGAGCCCGATGCGGGACTCGATCCCAGGATCCCGAGATCATGACCTGAGCCGAAGGCAGCGGCTTAACCCATTGAGCCACCCAGGCGTCCCCCCACCCTCTACTCTTAACAGCCATGGATTCGTTACCTATCTCTGTTGTTTTGTCTTTTGGAGATTGTCACCATAAGCGGAATAATACATATGTAACTTTTTTTTTAAACTTATGTAACTTTTTGAGACTGGGTTTCACTGAGCATGATGTGTTCCAGATACATCCAGGTTGTTTCATGTATCAGTAGTTTGTTTCTTTTTGTTGCACGACAGTTTATCAGTTTATCTGTTGAGGGATTTGGGGTTGTTTGACATTTTTGGTAATTATGAGCAGAGGTACTATTAACATTTGTGTATAGCTTTTAGGTGAATGTTGCTTTTATTTCTTTAGGCAGGGTTTCTTAATCTTGGTACTATGACATGTTGGGCTGGAAAATTAATTCTTTGTTGTGGAGAGCTCAGTAGGATGTTTAGCAGCATCCCTTGCTGCTTCTACCCATTAGATAACAGTAGCCACCTGCACCTTGTGCCAGTTGTTTAAAGAAAAAAAAAAGTTGCATAGTGCAGAATAACCTCCTGTTAAGAACTCTGCTCTAAGGTGAATACCTAGAAATGGGATTGTTGGGTTGTATGGTAAATGTGTTGAAATTTATAAGAAGTAGGCAAAAGATTTTCTATATTCACTTTACCATTTTGTATTCCAACCACAAATATATAAGGGTGTTTGCATCCTTGTCAGACACTTGTTATTGTCAGTATTTTCTTGTTGTAGCCATTCTGATAGGAGTGTCAGGTATCTCATTGTGATGGGGTACTCTTTATATTCTTCTAATTCTTTTTTTTTTTTTTAAGATTTTATTTATTCGTTTGACAGAGAGAGATTACAAGTAGGCAGAGAGGCAGGCAAAGAGAGAAGGGGAAGCAGGCTCCCTGCTGAGCAGAGAGCCAGATGCGGGGCTCCATCCCAGGACCCTGAGATCATGACCTGAGCTGAAGGCAGAGGCTTTAACCCACTGAGCCACCCAGGCGCCCCTATATTCTTCTTTAAAAACAAAACAAAACAAAACAAAAAAACGTTACTTTGAAAAAAATCTAAGCTACAGAAAAGTCAGAAGAATAGTATAGTGAATACTTGTAAGCACTTGGCCTAGATTGACCAGTTAATAACATCTTGTGACATTTACTTTCTCTCTCTAGGTAGATACTTTTGATTTTGCTGAACCATAGGAAAGTAAGTTGCAGGGCTTGATTTCCGGACCTGGAGATCATGACTTGAGCTGAAACCAAGCTTAACCAACTGAGCCACCTATGCATCCCCATCATAACCATTTTTAAGTCTGTGGTTCATTGGTACTCAGTACATTCATATCATTGTGCAGTCATCACCACCATCCATCTCTAGAACTTTTTGTCTTGCAGAATTGAAACTCTATGCCATTGAACAACAATCCACATCCCCTTTTCCCCTGAGCCCTTGGTAACTATTGCTGTATTTTTGGTCTCTGATTTTGATTGCTCTGGGTATCTCATGTAAGTGGAGTCATCTTTTTCTGGCTGGCTTACTTCACTTAGCATAATGTCCTCAAAGTCCATCCATCTTCTAGCATGTGTCAGAATTTCCTTCCTAATATTATTCCATTGTATGTATAGATCACATTTTGTTTATCCATTGATCCATTCATTGATGGACACTTGGGTTACTTCCATATTTTAGCTATTGTGAATAATGCTGCTGTGAACTTGTGTGTGTAAACACCTCTTCTAGAACCTACTTTGAATTCTTTTGAGTATATAGCAGGAAGTGGGATTATTGGATCTTATGGTAATTCTATTTTTACGTTTTTGAGGAGCCACCATACTGTTTCCCACAGAAGCTATATCCTTTTACATTCCCAGCATTGGTACACAAGGGTTATAATTTCTCCACATCTTTGGCAACATTTGTTAATATCTTGGTTTTTTGATAGTAGCCCTCCTGATGGGTGTGAGTTGGTATTCATTGTGGTTTTGATTTGGATTTCCCTAATGATTAATGGTATTAAGTGTCTTTTCGTGTGCTTACTGGCCATTCTTTGGAGAAATGTCTGTTCAAACACTTTGTCCATTTTTGAATTATGTTTTTGTTGTTGAGTTTTAGTTCTCTGGATATTCTGGATATTAATCCTTTAGATGAATGATTTCAGATATTTTCTCCTATTTTGTGGGTTGCCTTTTCATTCTGTTGATGGTTTCTTTTACACAAAAGTTTGAAATTTTTGTGAAGTCCAATTTATCTATTTTTTTCTTTTGTTGCCTATACCTTTGGTGTCATTGGACTCATTGCCAAATCCATGTTGTGAAACATTTGTCCTATTTTCCTCTAAGAGTTTTATATTTTTAGGTCTTAACATTTAGGTCTTTGATCCATTTTTAATTTTTGTAAATGGTGTTAGGTAAGGGTCCAACTTTATTCTTTTGCAAGTGGAGATTTGGTTTTCCCAGCACTATTTGTTGAAAAGACTGTCCTTTCCCCAATGAATGGTCTTGGCACCCTTGGCAGGAATCATTTTACTTTATCTGTAAGAGTTTATTTTTGGGCTCTTTATTCTAGTCCAATGGAATAAGTTTATATGTCTTTATGCCAGCACAACAATGTTTTGATTATTGCAGCTTTGTACTAAATTTTGAAATCAGGAAATCTAAATCCTCTAACTTTGTTGTTCTTTTTCAACGTTATTTTGGCTATTCAAGGTCTCTGGAGATTGTATATGAATTTTAGGATGGATTTTCTGTTTCTGCAAGGAACGTCATTGTTTTTTGTTTATTTGTTTGTTTTTACATGCTTGGTTTTTTGATAGGAGTTACATTGAATCTGTGGACTGCTTTGGGTAGTATTAATATCTTAATATGAAGACTTCTAATCCATAAGCACAAGATGTCTTTCCATTTATTTGTGTCTTTTAATTTCTTTCAGCAGTGTTTTACAGTTTTCAGTGTTACAAGTCTTTTACCTCACTGCTTAATTTGTAAGTGTCTTACTGTTTGTTTTTGTTTTGTTTTTTAAGGTTTTATACATTTGGGAGAGAGAGAAAAAAGAGGAGTAGGGGTAGGGCAGGGAGAGGGAGAAGCAGGCTCCACTAAGCAGAGTGGGGCTGACTGGGGCTTAATTCCATGACCCTGGGATCATGACCTGAATGGAAGGCAGATGCTTAACCTACTGATTTTATAATTAGATTTGTCTTCTTAATTTCCTGTTTGGATTGTTGATTGTTAATGAACAGAAATACAGCAGGTTTTTGTGTGTTGATTTCTGTATCTTGCTAGTTTGCAGAATTTATTAGTTCTAACAATTTTTATGTGTGTGGAATCTCTAGGGTTTTCTATATATATCTTCAAACAGAATTTTACTCTTCTTTCCTATTTGGGTGCTTTTGATTTCTTTTTCTTGCCTAATTGCTTTGGTTCGGGTTTCCAGGATTGTATTGAATGGAAGTGGGAAGAGTGGGCATCCTTGCCTTTTTCCTGGTCTTCAAGAAGCTTTCATTCTTTCACCATTGAATATGATGTCAGTGTGCGTTTTTCATATATGGCCTTTTATTAATGAACTGAGGTGGTTCCCTTCTGTTCCTACTTTGTTGAATGTTTTTATCATAAAAGGGTGTTAAATTTTGTCAGGTGCTTTTTCTCTATCAATTGAGATGATTGTGATTTTTTCCGTTCATTCTTTTAATATGGTATATTACATTGATTACTTTTTGTATGTTGAACCATCCTTGAATGCCACGAATAAACCCACTTCATATATAATCCTTTCAATATGCTAAGAAATGTCTATTTCTACCTTCAAACCTGTTAGTTTTTGCTTCATTTATTTTGATGGTCTGTTATTACTAAATTTTTATAATTGTGTAAATGTTTATAAATTACTGTGTATTCCTGCTGTTTTGGGCCTTTTATTAATATTGTAACATCTTTTGTCTCATAACCTTTTTTTTAAAGTTCTGTTTATGTATTTTTTAATTTAATCTCTATACCTAATGCGGGGCTCAAATTTACGACCCTGAGATCAAGTGTCTCAAGCTCCCCTGACTGAGCCAGCCTGGCTCTCACAACTTTTTTTGATTTAAAGTCGTTTTGGAGGTGCCTGGGTGGCTCATTCAGTTAAATGTCAGCCTGTGGCTCAGGTCATGATCCCGGAGTCCTGGAATCGGGTACCGCATAGGGCTTCTTGCTCCTTGGGGAGTATGCTTCTCTCTCTGCCTCTGCTCCTCCCCCAGCTCATACTCTTTTCTTTCTCTCTCTATCAAATAAATAAATAAAATATTTTTTAAAAAGTCTGTTTTGTGTGACTTTAGTAGACTTATCTCAGCGGTCTTTTGGTTACTATTGATAGTTTACTTGGAATATCTTTTTTCATCCTTTTGCTTTTAGCCTATTTGTGTCTTTGGATCTAGAATGAGTCTCCTATAGACAGCATATGATCAGATGATGTTTTTAATCTATTCTGCCAATTTCTGTCTTCTGATTGGAGAGTTCAGCCCATTTTCATGTAAACTAGTTACTGGTAAAGAGGGACTTCCTCATTTTACTCTTTGTTTTCCATATGTGTTAGAGCTTTTTTGTCATTCATTTCCTTCATTACTGTCATTGTGTTTAATTGATAGTGAAACATTTTCATTGTCTTCTTATTTCCTTTTGTGTATATTCTGTAACTGTTTTCTTTTGTGGTTACCATGGGGATTACATTTAAAGTCCTAAAGTTATAATACTCTAATTTGAATTTATAACTGCTTAATTTTTCTTTTTATTATTAACATATATTATTTGTTTCAAGGGTACAGTTGTGATACATCAGTCTTTTTTTTTTTTTAAAGATTATTTATTTATTTGACAGACAGAAATCACAAGTAGGCAGAGAGGCAGACAGAGAGAGAGGAGGAAGCAGGCTCCCTGCCAAGCAGAGAGCCCGATGCGGGACTCGATCCCAGGACTCTGGGATCATGACCTGAGCCAAAGGCAGAGGCTCAACCCCCTGAGCCACCCAGGTGCCCCTGTGATACATCAGTCTTAACAGAATTCACAGCAGTCACCATAGCACATACCCTCCCCAGTGCCCATCACCCAGTGACTCCATCCCTCCTACCCCCCTCCAGTCCAGCAACCCTCAGTTTGTTTCCTCAGATTGAGTCTCTTATGGTTTGTCTGCTTCTCCGGTTTTGTTTAGATTCATTTTTCCCTCCCTTCCCCTATGAACCTCTGTCTTGTTTCTCAGATTCCCAATGAGATCATATGGTATTATCTTTCTCTGACTTATTTCACTTAGCATAATACCCTTTAGTTCCATCCACATTGTTGAAAATGGCAGGGTTTTGGTTTTTTTTTTTTTTTATGTTTGCGTAATATTCCATCGTGTGTGTGTGTGTGGGCGCACGCGTGTGTGTATCACATTTTCTTTATCCATTCATCTGTTGATGGACATTGAAGCTCTTTCCATAGTTTGGCAATTGTGGACAACGCTGTTATAAACATTTGGGGTGTGCGTGCCCCTTCAGATCACCACATTTGTATCCTTTTGGTAAATACCCCGTGATGTAATTGCTGGATCATAGGGTAGCTTTACTTTCAACTTTTGAGAAACCTCCATACTGTTTTCCAGAGTGGCTGCACCAGCTTGCATTCCCACCAACAGTGTAGGAGGGTTCCCCTTTCTCCACATCCTCGCCAACACCTGTTGTTTCCAGCCATTCTGACTGGTGTGAGGTGGTATCTCACTGTGGTTTGATTTGTATTTCCCTGATGCCGAGTGATGTTGAGCACTTTTTCATGTGTCTGTTGGCCATTTGGATGTCTTTGCAGAATTGTCTGTGTCTTCTGCCCATTTCTTGATTAGATTATTTGTTCTTTGGTGTTGAGTTTGATAAATTCTTTATAGATTGTGGATACTAGCCCTTTATCTGATATGTCATTTGCAAATACCTTCCCCCATTTTGTTGGTTGTCTTGGTTTTGTTGACTGTTTCCTTTGCTGTGCAAAAGCTTTTGATCTTGATGAAGTCCCAATAGTTCATTTTTGCTCTTGTTTCTCTTGCCTTTGGCGATATTCCTGGGAAGAATTTGCTGTGGCTGAGGTCGAAGAGGTTGCTGCCTGTGTTCTCAAGGATTTTGATGGATTCTTGTCTCACCATTAGGTCTTTCATCCATTTTGAGTCTGTTTTTGTGTGTGGTGTAAGGAAATGGTCAGTTTCTTCTACATGTGGCTGTCCAGTTTTCCTAACACCATTTGTTAGAGAGACTATCTTTTTTCCATTGGACATTCTTTCCTGCTTTGTTGAAGATTAGTTGACCATAGAGTTGAGAGTCCATTTCTGGGCTCTCTCTTCTGTTCCATTGATCTATGTGTCTTTTTTGTGCCAGTACCATACTGCTTGGTGATTGCAGCTTTGTAATAGAGCTTAAAGTCCAGAATTGTGATGCCACTAGCTTTGGTTTTCTTTTTCAACATTCCTCTGGCCTTTCGGGGTCTTTTCTGGTTCCATACAAGTTCTAGGATTATTTGGATTTATTTGAAAAATGTTGATGGTATTTTGATAGGTATTGCATTAAATGTGTAGATTGCTCTAGGTAGCAAAGACATTTCACAATATTTGTTCTTCCAGTCTATGAGCATGAAACTTTTTCCATTTTTTTGGTGTCTTCCTCAGTTTCTTCCATGAGTATTTTATAGTTTTCTGAGTACAGGTACTTTGCCTCTTTGGTTAGATTTATTCCTAGGTATCTTATGGTTTTGGGTGTGATTGTAAGTGGGATCAACTCCTTAATTTCTCTTTCTTCTGTCTTGCTGTTGGTGTATAGAAAGGCAACCGATTTCTGTGCATTGATTTTATATCCTGCCATTTAACTGAATTCTTGTATGAGTTCTAGCAGTTTTGGGGGTAGAGTCTTTTGGGTTTTCCACAAAAAGTACCATATCATCTGCAAAAAGTGAGAGTTTGACTTCTTTGCCGATTTGGATGCCTTTTATTTATTTTTGTTGTCTGATTGCTGAAGCTAGGACTTCTAGTACTATGTTGAATAGCAGTGGTGATAGTGGGCATCCCTGCTATGTTCCTGACCTTAGGGGGAAAGCTCTCAGTTTTTCTCCTTGGGGAATGATATTTGGTGTGGGTTTTTCATAGATGGCTTTGATGATATTGAGGTATGTACCCTCTATCCCTATACTGTGAAGAGTTTTAATCAAGAAGGGATGTTTTTTCTGCATCTGTTGAGAGTATCATATGGTTCTTGTTCTTCCCTTTATTAATGTACTATACCACGTTGATTGATTTGCAGATGTTGAACCACCCTTGCAGCCCAGGAATAAATCCCAGTTGGTCATGGTGAATAATCCTTTTAATGTACTGTTGGATCCTATTGGCTAGTATTTTGGTAAGAATTTTTGCATCTGTGTTCATCAAGGATATTGGTCTGTAATTTTCCTTTTTGATGGGGTCTTTGTCTGGTTTGGGGATCAAGGTAATGCTGGCCTCATAAAATGAGTTTGGAAGTTTTCCTTCCATTTCTATTTTTTGGAACCATTTCAAGAGAATAAGTACTAATTTTTCTTTAAATGTTTGGTAGAATTCCCCTGGGAAGCCATCTGGCCCTAGGCTCTTGTTGGGAAATTTTTTTTTTTTTTTAAAGATTTTTTTATTTATTTGACAGAGAGATCACAAGTAGGCAGAGAGGTAGGCAGATAGAAATGGGGAAGCAGGCTCCCTGCTGAGCAGAGAACTCAATGTGGGGCTTGATCCCAGGACCCTGAGATCATGACCTGAGCTGAAGGCAAAGGCTTAACCCTCTGAGCCACCCAGGTGCCCCTTGTTGGGAAATTTTTGATAACTGCTTCAATTTCCTTACTGGTTATGGGTCTGTTCAGATTTTCTATTTCTTCCTGGTTCAGTTTTGGTCGTTTATACATCTCTAGGAATGCATCCATTTCTTCCAGATTGTCAAATTTGCTGGAATATAGTTGTTCATACTATATTCTTATAATTGTTTGTATTTCTTTGGTGTTGGTTGTGATCTCTTCTCTTTCATTCATGATTTTATTAACTTGGGTCTTTTCTATTTTGTTTTTGACAAGTCTAGCCAGGGGTTTATCAATCTTACTAATTCTTTCAAAGAACCAGCTCCTAGTTTCGTTGATCTGTTCTATTGTTCTTTTGGTTTCTTTTTCTTTGATTTCTGCTCTAATCTTTATGATTGCTCTTCTCCTGCTGAGGTTAGGCTTTCTTTGCTGTTCTTTCTCCAACTCCTTTAGGTATAGGGTTAGGTTGTGTTTCTTTCTTTTTTTTTTCTTTCTTTCTTTCTTTTTTTTTTTTTTTTTTTTCAGAGAGAGAAAGCACAGGCAGGCAGAGTAGGAGGCAGAAGGAGAAGCAGGCTCCCTGCCGAGCAAGGAGCCTGATGTGGGACTTGATCCCAGAACACTGGGATCATGACCTGAGCTGAAGGCAGCTCCTTAACCAACCGAGCCACCCAGGTGTCCCCTTTCTTGTTTCTTTTTTTTTTTTTTTTTTAAAGATTTTATTTATTTATTTACTTGACAGACAGAGATCACAAGTAGGCAGAGAGGCAGGCAGAGAGAGAGGAGGAAGCAGGCTCTCCGCTGAGCAGGGAGCCTGATGCGGGGCTCGATCCCAGGACCCTGGAATCACGACCTGAGCCGAAGGCAGAGGCTTTAACCCACTGAGCCACCCAGGTGCCCCCCTTTCTTGTTTCTTGAGAAAGGCTTGTATTGCTATATACTTTGCTGTCAGGACTGCCTTTGATGTGTCCCAAAGATTTTGAACAGTTGTGTTTTCATTTTCATTTGTTTCCATGAATTTTTTAAAAATTCTTCTTTAATTTCCTGGTTGATCCATTCATCCTTTAGTAGGATGCTCTTTAGCCTCCCTGTATTTGAGTTCTTTCCAACTTTTCTCTTGTGATTGAGTTCTAGTTTCAAAGCATTGCAGTCTGAAAATATGCAGGGAATGATCCTAATGTTTTGGTACCGGTTGAGACCTTATTTATGACCCAGGATGTGATCTGTTCTGGAGAATGTTCCATGTACACTAGAGAAGAATGTGTATTCTGTGGCTTTGGGATGGAGTGTTCCGAATATATCTGTGATGTCCATCTGGTCCAGTGTGTCATTTAAAGCCTTTATTTCCCTGTTGATCTTTTGCTTAGATCATCTGTCCATTTCAGTGAGGGAGATGTTAAACTCCCCTACTATTATTGTATTACTGTCAGTATATTTCTTTGATATTAACTGGTTTATATAATTGGCTGCTACCATGTTAGGGGTATAGATATTTAAAATTATTAGATCTTCTTGTTGGACAGACTCTTTAAGTATGATAGTGTCCTTCCTCATCTCTTATTGTAGTTTTTGGTTTAAAATCTAATTTGTCTTATACAAGGATTGCCACCCCAGACTTCTTTTGATGTCCATTAGCATGGTAAGTGGTTTTCCACCCCCTCACTTTAAATCTGGAGGTGTCTTTGAGTCTCTTGCAGACAGCATATCTATAGTTCTTACTTTTTTATCCATTTTGGTACCTTGTGTCTTTTGATTGGGGTATTTAACCCATTTACAGTCAGGGTAACTATTGAAAGATAGGATTTTAGTGCTATTGTATTGCCTGTAAGGTGACTGTTACTATATATTGTCTCTGTTCCTTTCTGGTGTATGTTACTTTTAAGCTTTCTATTTTAGAGGACCATTTTCAGTATTTCCTGCAGGGTTGATAACCACTTAATTTCAATAATATACAAAAGCTGTTCCTTTACAGCTCTGTCAGTACCCATTTTAGTTATCTATGTTACAGAATTGTATCTTTATACATTGTTGTGGCATTGCGTTTTATGCCTTCACCGTGGAAGTCACATACTGTCCTTTCTGCCACATTCTGTTCATTATAAGAGAGTAACTAAATCTGGCCTGCATTCAAGAGACAGGGTTTTAGGTTCCATCTTTTGAAGGGAGGAATATCAGATAGTTTGTGGATATATATTAAAATGCCATCATCTGTTCAGGTTGCAAAATAATGATTCTTTCATTTCTTCTTCATTTATTAAGCTCAGCTAAATTTTGACAGCAAACTCAGTCCATATGACCAGCCTCCAAATACTATTTCCAAACAAGTTTTTTTATTACATTTTATTACCTTTTATTCTTATCCCCAGATCTTCTGGTTTATTTGATTACTTAACATTTCTGTGCTTGTTTCATCATTGGCAAAATGTTGATAGTAGTATCTATGTCATAGGGGGTGTATTAATTTCCAGTGACTGCTATAACAAATTACCTCAAACTTGATGACCTAAAATAGAGAATTTCTCACAGTTCTGGAGGCTAGAAGTCTGAAGGCAAGATGTCAGGATAGCTGCATTTGCTTTAAAAGCTCTGGGGAGAATCCTTCCTTCCTTTTGCTACCCCCCAGTGGTTCTAGGTGTCTCTTGGCTTGTGGCTACATAATTTTAATCTCTGCCTGTCTTCACATGGCCTTTTTTTCTTATACTTTCTGTGTGTTTCTTAACAGGACAGTAGATTTAAGGTCCAGCTGGTTAATCTGGGATGCCACCATCTAGAAATTCCTAATTAGATGTGTAGAAGACCCTTCTTCCAAGTAAGGTCACATTTGTAGGTTTCAGGAAATAGGATGTGGACATATTTTGGGAGCCACTACTCAGCTCATTACGGGGAGATTATACTAAATGGATTAGTACGTGTAAAATTCTTTAAAATGGTTCCCAGCACATGATTGTTAACCAAACTAGTTATGTTTTTTTTAAGATTTTTTTTATTTATTTGAGAGAGATACCTGAACAGAAGGAACACTTAAGCAGGGGGAATGGGAGAGGGAGAAGCAGGCTTCCTACTGAGCAGGAAGTTCAACCCAGGGGCTCTATCCCAGGACCCTGGGATCATGACCTGAGTGGAAGGCAAATGCATAATGACTGAACCACCCAGGTGCCTTTTTTTTTTTTTTTTTTTTTTAAGATTTTGGTTTTAAGTAATTTCTACACCCAGGTGGATCTTGAACTCATAAACCTGAGGTCAAGAGTTGCATCTCCACTGACTGAGCCATCCAGGTGCCCTCAAACTAATTTTTTTTTTTTTTTAAAGGGCAGAGGGAAAGGGAGAGAGAGAATCTTAAGCAGGCTCCATGCCCAGCACAGATCCTGATATAGGACTCACAACCCCAAGGTCATGACCTGAGCCAAAATCAAAAGTAGGATGCTTAACTGACTGAGCCACCCAGGTGCCCAAACTAATAATTTTTTATTATGATGATGCTTGTAATTTATTGCAGTTTCCTGAATTTAATACTTTTTCTTTTATACCACCTTATTTTAGCAGTTTAAATTTCCATACCTATAATGCATAATTAGGGTGGCTTTATGTCATGGTTTGTCTAGTATAGGTCTGGTTTATTCCTGTTGACACAGCATCTCATCTTGTCCCTGTTCACAATCAAAACCTTTCCAGTTTGTATGAAAAATTAAATGGTCACTGTCACATAATTCATCCTACCCTTTATTTTGCCTTTTAAGAAATAAATCATTACCAAATGTAAAATAAGTACATACTGTTCTATTTGAATTGTAAAAACTTAAGGATAGGTTCTAAGCATGTTAGGCTAGTACTTCAGTGTAAGTTTTTTTTCATGTAATTTAGAGCAGAGATCTTATATTATCCTAGTACTTAGCCAAGATTATACCATGGTTTCTCTGTTAGTGTCCTGTTGCTATGCAATAGATTATCCTGAAGTTCTGGGGCTTAAAATAATAATAACTTATTATCTTCTGCAGTTTCTATGGTTGAGAAATTTGGGAGTAGCTTGGCTGAGCAGTTGTGGCTTAAGGTACCTCTTGAAATCAGTTAGATATCAGGCTGCATTCATCTTTAGTCTTGACTGGAACTGGAAGATCTACTTCCAAGGTGGCTCATTCATGGTTAGCAAATTGGTGTTGGCTTTAGTGGGAGGCTTCATTTCCTTTTTACCTAGAAATCTCCATAGGACCACTTAAATGTCTACATAGTATGGTAGCTGACTTCTCCCAGAATAAGCAATCCTAGGGATCAAGGCAAAAATTTGTAATGCCTTTTATGACCTAGCTTTAAATATAGTACACTTTAAATATAGTACACTTCCACCATATTCTGTTGGTTGTATAAGCCAACCATGTGTCACTGTCAGGGGAATTACACAAGAGTTTTAATATCAGGACGTAAGGATCTTGGGGGGACTTTTTTTTTTTTTTTAAGATTTTATTTATTTATTTGTTTATTTGACAGACAGAGATCACAAGTAGGCAGAGAGGCAGGCAGAGAGAGAGGAAGGTAAGCAGGCTCCCTGCTGAGCAGAAAGCCCGACTTGGGGCTCAATCCCAGGACCCTGGGATCATGACCTGAGCTGAAGGCAGAGGCTTTAACCCACTGAGCCACCCAGGTGCCCCGGGGGTGGGGACATTTTTTAAAAAAGATTTTATTTACTTGTCAGAGAGAAACCACAAGCATGGGGGGTGGCAGGCAGAGGGAGAAACAGGCTCCTTGCTGAGCATGGAGCCTGATGTGGGGCTCTATCCCAGGACCCTCAGTTCACAGCCTAAGCTGAAGGCAAATGCCCAATCAACTGAGCCACCCAGGTGTCTCTTTTGCAGAGTTTAGAGGGAATTTGAAAGGGGATTCAGACATGCATGTGTAATCTATCATTTTGTTAAAGACCTTTCTCTACATATTTCATTTTTCTCTTTTTGTTTACTTCCTGCATTCTTTTAGATTTGTATTTCTTTTTCTCTCAAATCTCTTTTCTCCATACTGGTTTGGAATATGTGCACTCTGTTTTTAATTTTTTTACTGCTTCCTTTTGAAATTTTAACTTGCATATTAACTTCACAAAAGTTAAACAGTATCTTTGCCTTGCTGAGCAATAGGAAGATCTTAGAAATAAACTCCAGTTATCTTCATTCCTGATTTTCATTTCAGTATTTTAGCTTTATATTTTTAAATCCTCGAATTAGATGTTCTTTCACATATTTTATATTTACCTAATGTTTACCACTTTCTTAGTCACTTTTTTATCTTGAGGTGCAGAACTTCTTTTAAGAATCATTGTCTTTATTCCTGAAGTACATCCTTTAGAATTTTTTTTTTAAGATTTTATTTATTTATTTATTTATTTGACAGAGAGAGAGATCACTAGTAGGCAGAGAGGCAGGCAGAGAGAGAGGAAGGGAAGCAAGCTCTGCTGAGCAGAGAGCATGATGCGGGACTCGATTCCAGGACCCTGAGATCATGATCTGAGCCGAAGGCAGAGTTTTAACCCATTGAGCCACCCAGGCGCCCTCCTTTAGAATTTCTTAAAACTTCTTGGCCTTTCAGCTAAGATCAAGTGTAGAATTTCTTCTAGTGAGGATCCATTGGTAATAAAACATTTTAGCCTAGAAAAATTAAAAAATTGTCCTAAATTTTTTTTGTTTTTTTTGTCTTAAATAGTTTTATTGATATGTAGTTCACACACCATACAATATACCCATTGAAAATGTATAGTTCTCTGCATCTCTTAGTTCTCACTCCAAGTGCCACGTCTGCTCAGCCCTAGGCAACCAATGATCTACTTACTGTCTCTATAGTTTAGTTGACTCTGGACATACTGTGTAAATGGAATCCTATAATAATCTGGTCCTTTGTGACTGGCTTCTTTCACTTAGCTTAGTATTTTCAGGGTTTGTGATACAGATTTTACCAGTGCTTCATTTCTTTTTATTGCTGAATAATATTGCATTGTATGAATATACCACACTTTAAAAATCCATTCATTATTTGATGGCCATTTGGGTTATTTGTTTTCTGACTATTATGAATAATGCTGTGAACATTCGTGTTCAGGTTTTTGTGTGGACATATGTTTTCATTTCTTTTGGGTGTATCCCTGGAGAAGAATAGCTATATCACCTGGTAATTCAGTGTTTTACTTCTTGAGGAACCATTGCAGTTGCATCATTTTACATTTGCATTAGCACTGTATGAAAGTTCTAACTTATGTATATCCTCATTAACAGTAGTTATTGGTCATTTTGATTATAGGCATCCTAGTAGGTGTGAAGTGGTATCTTATTTTGGTTTTAATTTGCATGTCTCTGATGATTAATGATGTTGAGTATCTTTTCATGTGCTTATTGGCCATTTGTGTATCTTTAGAGAAATGTCCATTTAGGTATTTTGCCAGTTTTTCAATCATTGCCTTTTGTGACAGCTCCTTAGATATTTAGATACTTTTTGTTGGATATATATGATTTACAGAAATCATCTTGCATTTTGTGGGTTGGCTTCTCACTTTTTTTTCCCCAAGATTTATTTATTTTAGAGAGAGTGTGCATGTGCACCGGCCCATCCGCCTCTGCTTTGGGGGAGGGACAAAGGGAGAGGGAGAGAGAATCCCAAGTAGAATCCCTGCTAAGTAAGGATCCCTCCCTACACGGGGCTCAGTGTGAAGGGCTTGATCTCACCACCGTGAGATCATGACTGAGCTGAAATCATCTGTCAGAGACTAAGCCAACTCAGCCACTAGGCACCTCCAGCTTCTCACTTCTTTTTTTAAAAAAGATTTATATATTTATTTATTTGAGAGAGAGAGAGAGAGAGCGAGCATTGGGGGGGAGGATCAGAGGGAGAAACAGACTCCCCACTGAGCAGGAAGCCTGATGCGGGACTCCAGGATCATGACCTGAGCTGAAGGCAGTTGCTTGACCAAGTGAGCCGCCCAGGTGCCCTGGCTTCTCGCTTCTTGATGGTAGTTTTGAAGCACAAAAATTTTAATTTTTAATTTATATCCACTTTATTTTACTTTTGCTTTTATATCTGGTTCTAGTTGAATTTTAGGTTTTTTTTCTTCAAAAAAATGCCATTGGAATTTTGAATGGGATTGCACTGAATCTGTAAATCTTTCAACCCATGAATATGGATGTCCTTCCATTTATTTGTGGCTTCTTTAATTTCTTTCAGCAGAGTTTTGTAGTTTTTTATTTTATTTATGAGAGAGAGACAACATGAGAGAGAGAGAACATGAGTGAGGAGAAGGGAGAGGGAGAAGCAGACTCCCCACTGAGCAGGGAGCTGGGTGCGGGGCTCAGTCCCAGGCCCCTGGGATCATGACCTGAGCCAAAGGCAGATGCTTAACTGACTGAGCCACCCAGACACCCCAAGTTTTGCAGTTTCATCTCCTTAAGTTTATTCCTGAGTATTTTATTCTTTTTGGTGCTGTTGTAAGTGGGGTTGTTCTGTTTGTTTTTTTTTTTTTTCTGGTCTGATTGCTCTGGCTAGGAGTATTATATGAAATAAAAGCAGTGGGAGTTAGCATTCTGTCTTATTCCTAGTATTAGAAGACAAGCTTTTAATTTTTCACCACTGATTGTGATATTAGTTGTGGGCTTTCAATATATACCATTCATTTTGTTGAGGTAATTTTCTTCTAATTCCTAGTTCAACAGTTTTTATCATGAAAGACTATTGAATTTTGTCAAATACTTTTTTTTTTTACATCAGTTGTGATGATCATGTGATTTTTAGCCTTTTAATTGTAACACACTGATTTTTATGTTGATCCATCCTTGCAACCACAGCTTTTAATTTTTCACCACTGAGTGTGAAATTAGTTGTGGGCTTTCAATATATACCATTCATTTTGTTGAGGTAATTTTCTTCTGTTCCTAGTTCAACAGTTTTTATCATGAAAGACTATTGAATTTTGTCAAATACTTATTTTTACATCAGTTGTGATGATCATGTGATTTTTAGCTTTCTTTTAATTATAACACACTGATTTTTATATGTTGATCCATCCTTGCAACCCAGTGATGAATCCCACATGGTCATAGCGTAGTAAGCCTTTTAATGTGCTGTTGAATTTGGTTTGCTAGTATGAAAAACTGAACAATATTAATGTTCTGGAAATAAAATTCATCTGCCACTTCATGGTTTCTTCTCTTTTCTCTCTTTTTTTAAAGATTTATTTATTTAGAGCACGTGTGTGCAGGGGGAGGGGCAGAGGGAGAGGGAGAGAGACCCAGGCAGACACTGCTCAGCATGAGTCAGGATGCAGGGTTCGATCCCAGGACCTTGAGATCATGACCCTGCGCCCAAAATAAAAACCCAACACTTAGCCGACTGAACCACACAGGTGCCCCCTATTTCATGGTTTCTTATTGCTGCTCATTGTGGTTGTTTGCTTATTCGATGACCTTTCCAAACTACTTTTGTGTAGTCTGTATTCTTTGTCATGTGTGGCCACTGAAGTCTGTGTTCTGTTAGATTAGTGTTCAGCTAGTGATTGACGGATATCCTTAAAAACTTGCAACCAAAAAACCCCCAAACACTACCATGTTTGCAGATTGGCTGTGTTTGGACAGTCCTGTGGTTAGGCAATTTAAAACTGTCTTAGCCTTTATTTCCTGTTTGCATGGAGCCTGAAGGTCAATCAGAGTTAAGGGCCAGGATCTTCTCCTAGCCCTTCTGAGCACGCATCCACCCCTTGGCCTTTGCAGGGACTTCTAGATTTAACATAATACCCAAGAGTGTTTCAAAGCCCTCATTGCCCCAATATGTCTTATTCTCTAGTCTCTTTCTTCCCAGTCTTTTCAGTGTATCTGTTGTGCGCCCCACCTATTATCCCTTTCCCCTGGAGGCATCGGTTACTGCCTTTGCTTTTAAATACTTTTGGCAAACACTGCCTGGCTATCTCAGCCCCAAGGAAGCTGCCATACAAGAGAACAAAGGCAAGAGAAGTTCTTGAGCCTATCAGTCCTTCATGTAACTTCTGGACAGGTCAAAACATACAACCACAGTTCTTTTGTAGGGGTCCAGCTTTTTTTCTTTTTTTTTTTACATATGGTTGTGCAGTTGTCCCAGCACCATTTGTTGAAGAGATGGCAGTGAGTTTTTAGATGTGACACCAAAAGCACAATCCATGAAAGATGAAACTTAACAAATTGGACTTTATTAAAATGCACTAAGTGAGGGGCGCCTTGGTTGGTTCAGTTGTTAAGCGTCTGCCTTTGGCTTAGGTCATGATCCCAGGGTCCTGGGATTGAGCCCCATATCAGGCTCCCTGCTCAGCAAGAAGCCTCCTCCTTCTCCCACTCCCCCTGCTTGTGTTCCCTCTCTCGCTCTCTCTCTCTCTCTCTGTCAAATAAATAAATAAGATCTCTTTTAAAAAATGCACTATGTGATACTGTGATCTTATAATAAAAAATATGTATCTGCTTTTCAGTCCTGTTCCTGACACAGAGCTCCTAAAACTCTTGGAATTTCCTAAGTGATGAGAGTGATAAAGTATCTTTTCTTAGGTTAATGAGGTGACTTTTAGAAGTTGTCTTAAGGGGGCGCCTGGGTGGCTCAGTGGGTTAAAGCCTCTGCCTTCCGCTCAGGTTATGATCCCAGGTTCCTGGGATCAGGCCCCGCATCAGGCTCTCTGCTCAGCAGGGAGCCTGCTTCCTCCTCTCTCTCTCTGCCTGCCTCTCAGCCTACTTGTCATCTCTGTCAAATGAATAAATAAATAAAATCTTTAAAAAGAAAAAAGAAGTTGTCTTAAGGTGGAAGCTGGTTGTCATTGGAGCCAACCATGTGATTAGAGATTGGCACTTTTAGTTCCCTCCCACCCCCAATGAGGAGAGGGCTGGAGATCTGAGTTCAATTGATAATGGTCACTGATTTAATCAGCCACACCTGTGTAACAGAGCCTCCAGAAAAATCTAAAAGGATGGAGTTCGGAGAGGTTCTAGGTTGGTGAATACAGGAAGATTTGGGGAGAATAGTGCTGAGGATCTGAAACTTCATACCTTTTCTCCATACTGTGCCCTCTGCATCTCTTTCATCTGGCTGTTAGTGATATCCTTTATAATAAACTGGTAATCTAGGAATTTGCTAGCCACTCTAGCAAATTAATCAAACCCAAGGAGGTGGTCAGTAGAACCTCTGGTATATAGCTGGTTAGTCAGCACAAGGCATCCTGGACTTGAGACTAGCATCTGAAGTGGGGTCGGGGGAGCTTGTAGGACTGATCACTTAACCTGTGGGATCTGACACTATGTCTGGGTGAATAAGAATTAAGAATTAAGCTATAAGACACCCAGCTGGTGTCAGAGAATTGGTTGTTGGTGTGAGGAAACCACCCCCACCCCCACGTACACCCACAGTTTGGAACATTTACACTGTTAAGAGAATGAAAGGAGAAAGCCATAGGCTGAAGCGATACCCTACCAAACAATATACATAGATGCCACATAGGCATATGAAAAGATGTTCAATATCATGGGAATTACAAATTAAACCATCAGTGAAATATCACTGTACATCTGTTAGATTGGCAAAATTTTGAAAAGCTAATAATACCAAAAGCTGGTGAAGATACAGAACAATAAGAATTTTTTAAAATTATTTATTTATTAGAGACAGTAACAGCAAGCATGAGTTGTGGGGGTGGGGCAGAAGCAGATTCTCCACGAAGCAGGGAACCCGACCTGGGGCTTGATTCTAGGACCCTGAGATCACTACCTGAGTTGAAGGCAGACACTTAACTGACTGAACCACCCAACAGCCTCAGGAATTTTCCTTCAATCCTAGTAGGAATGCAGAATAGTACAACTACTTTGGAAGATGATTGGCAGTTTCTTACAGGGTTAAAACATAGGCTTACCATTATCCAGCAGTTGTATACCTATTTATTTAGTTGAATTAAAAGCTTAAGTCCACAAATAACCTGTACATGAATATTTATAGCAGCTTTTTTCATAATTGCCCCAAACCGGAAGCTAGTAAGATGTCCTTTAATAGGAGAATGGATAAACTGTGGTACAAACACACAGTGGAGGGGCGCCTGGGTGGCTCAGTGGCTTAAAGCCTCTGCCTTCGGCTCAGGTCATAATCCTGCATTGGATTGCTTGGCAGGGAGCCTGTTTCCCCCTCTCTCTGCCTGCCTGTCTGCCTACTTTTGATCTCTGTGTGTCAAATAAATAAATAAAATCTTTAAAAAAAACAAAAACCAAACACACAATGGAATATTATTCAGCAATTTGAAAAGGTTGTCAAGCCATGGAAAGGTATGGAGGAACCTTTAGTAATATTGCTGAGTGGTAGAAGGCAATCTGAAAAGGCCTCAAATTGTATGATTCCACCTACCTGACATTAAGATGTCAGATTTTAAGGGGCTCAAATTTACAACCTGAGATCAAGAGTCTCTACCGACTGCTTGAGCAAGCTCTATGAACTGAGCCAGCCAGGCATCCCTGCACTGACTGACTTAATTTATTTTTAATTTTTAAAGTTTCATTAATTTTGTAAAAAAGATTTTAAGTAATCTGTATACCCAATGTGGGGCTTAAACTCACAACCCCAAGATCGAGAGTCAGGTACTCCAGACTGAGCGGCCAGGTGCCCCTGGACTTTTTTTTTTTTTTTTTTAAGATTTTATTTATTTATTTGACAGAGAGAGATCACAAGTAGGTAGAGTAGCAGGCAAAGAGAGAGGGGGAAGCAGGCTCCCTGCTGAGCAGGGATTCTGTTGCAGGGTTCGATCCCAGGACCCTGAGATCATGACCTGAGCTGAAGGCAGAGGCTCAACCAACTGAGCCACCCAGGCATCCCTGGACTTTTCTTTTTTTTTTTTTTTTTTAATTGACATATAGCTGACACACAATGTTACAGTATTTTCAGGTATACAACATAGTGATTTGATGGCTCTATATATTATGCTATGCACACTGCAAGTGTAGCTGCCATCTCTCACCCTATGTTACTATTATAACACCATTGATGTGTTCCTGTGCTGTACCTTTCATCCCCATGACTTATTCATTTCATAACTGGAAGTCTATATCTCCCACTTTCTTTGCCCATTTTGCCTTGTCTCCTCACCCCCTCCCTTCTGGCAACCGCTGGTTCTCTGTATTTAGGGTCTGCTTCTGCTTTTTTTATTTGTTCATTTGTTTTGTGTTTTATATTCCACGTATAAGTGAAATCATATGGTATTTGTCTTTCTCTAACTTATTTCACTTAGCATAATACCCTCTTGGACCATCAGTGCTCTTATAAATGGCAAGATTTTTTTTTTTTTAATATGGTTAATACTCTGTTGTATATACATACCACATCTTTATCCATTTATCTACTGATGGGCATTTAGTTTGCTTCCATATTTTATCTGTTGTAAATAATGCCACAGTAAAGATAAGGGTGCTTATATATTTTTGAATTAATGTTTTAAGTTTTCTTGGGTAAATACCCAGTGGTGGAATTACTGGATCATGTGGTATTTCTTTTTTAATTTTTTAAGGAACTTCCATATTGTTTTCCACAGTGGCATACCAATTTACATTCTTACTAACAGTGCACAGGGGTCCCTTTTCTGAACATTCTTGCCAATACTTGTTATTTCTTGTATTTTTGATGCTAGGTATTGTGACAGGTGAAATTGTGGACTTAAAAAAAAAAAAAAAGAACACACCAAAACTTCCAGAATATTCTAGGCACTGATAACAAGGTAGAGAAGGTGCCTGCTTTTATGGACTTTAAAGTCCATAAGCCAGAAAATTTTCAGTAATGTCACATAAAGTGATTGGATGTCTACTTTAGATTGGATAAGTCCGGACAGATGTGAGGAGGTGATACTTAACTTGAAGACTGAATATAAGATGTTAGCTATTTTTTAAAAAAGATTTATTTATTCATTTGAGAGAGAGAGCAAGAGAGAGCATGTATGCATGAGCTGGAGGAGGGGCAGAGGGAGAATCCTCAAGCAGAATGTGGGGCTTGATTCCAGGACTGGGAGATCATGACCTGAGTGGAAATCAAGAGCAGAATGCCCAATCTACTGAGCCACTCAGGTCCACCTATTTAAAGACAGAGGAAAAAGCATGCCCAGCAGAGGGAACAGTTAGGTACAAAGGCTGTAAGGCTGGAACGACCTAGTGTGTTTGAGAAATAGAAAGAAAGCTAGATTTTTAATGGGTAAGGGGGGAGAATGATAACGAGATAAGATCAGAGAGTCAGTCATGGGTAGAATGGAGTCAGGCATCTGTAAGCCAGGGAAGAAGTTTAGATTCTATTTTAACTGAGATAGGAGGTTACTGAGTGGTTAAGCAGAGTAGAATATGATTTTTTTTTTTTTTAAGATTTATTTATTTGAGAGAGAGAGAGAGAGAGAGCACAAGCAGGGGGAGCTGCAGGGGGAGAGGGAGAAGCAGATGCCCCAGTGAGCAGAGAGCCTGACACGGGACTCAATCCCAGGACTGTGGGATTATGACCTTAGCGGAAGGCAGACACTTAAACAGCTGAGCCACCCAGGCACCCCTGATCTAACTTATTTTTTAAAAGCATACTCTAGTTGCTCTGTGGAGAATGGTGGGACGGGGAGAGAGCAGGAGCTGGATGCAAGTGCAGAAGCAAGGAGACCAGTTTAATAACCTCTCATAATTTGTTGCCAAGGAAGGAATGGATGTTTGTAGCTTGGACTTGGATGCTTAAGAAGGGAAGGAGAAAAGTAGCTATATAGTAGGGTATGTTTTGTAGGCAGAATCTTTGGAATTTATTGAGGGAAAGATAAAGCCCATATTTTGTTTGGCTTGAGCAACTGAATGGATGGTGGTGCTATTGAGGCCAGGGTGAGTGTAAAATTTTAGTCATTTTAACCAGTTAGGTATGCATTTGTAGATAATGGTCAAACCTAAGAGTCTGGAGCTCAGGGGGAAAGATGGGACTTGAAGTATAGATTCTCTCTTGTATCTACTCTCTCTTGCCTGTTTTTAAATTGTGCAAATCATCTGTGATACATGTTTTCTTTTAGAAACCTCACAAATACATATAAAACTAAAGATCCCCATGACCACCTTCTGTACATATTCTTCTCCTCCACAAAAGTAACCACTGTGACCAGTTTCAGATGTATACCTTTTTTGCATTAATTTATGGGTACCTATAGGAATATATAATTTTTGTCCGCAGTATATAATTTTTGTTTGCAAAAAATACACCATATTGTATATATTTTGTAACTTAAATGTTCTTGTAATCATTTAGCTTCATTCATTAATAAGTTACTTGTTTCAGTGGCTGCATAGTATTCTGTTCTATGGTACGAATATGTGATTTAACTGGTTGCCAATATATATTAGTTGGTTTCTTTAGGTTTTCTTTTTTATTATTATATGTATGGTTATTTTAATTTTTCTTAATTTAAAATACTTGATATATAAAAGTAATATGTATAAGTTCATCAATTATTAAAATTACCAGCATGTTTTTACAGAGCATCTGTTACTACTACGGTGATTCCCTGTAATTATCTGGGGGAGAATCACTGTTCCTAAAAATGTATTCTGTACTTCCATGAGTCTTTTCTATATGAAGTTAATTTGAGTTTTTAAAATATATTTTATTTCTGTAGAGACCTTAAGTTTATTTTCTTCTCAACTTTGTAATTTTAACTTAGAATAATTAATGTATGCCATACCATTAAGAAGGATATTTCCCCAGCAATAAATTGTTGATATAGATCAGCAACTAGAATGGTAGTGTATCATGCATAATAAGATTAGCACCCAGATATTGGACTTCACTTGTTGTCTCTTGATTCACTTGTCTTGATGTCATAGTACTGTTAACATACATCCTTTGGGCATTGAGGACAAGGTAATAACTACATAGAATGTTGCAATGATGTCTTGGAGGATTTTTTGTATTACAAGCACTTTGAATCAGAAGAGTAGCGGGGAAGGGCAGAGGGAGATGCAGGCTTCCCGCTGAGCGAGGAGTCGGACTTGGGTCTTGATCCCAGGATAGTGGGATCATGACCTGAGCCGGAGGCAGATGCTTAGCTGACAGAGCCACTGAGGCATCCCAGGGTTTAAACACTTTCCATCCTGATTGTGTTCATAATAGGCACTGAATCTAGACACAAGGTAGAAACAGGGAGACTGGTTGGTAATTAAGTAATTTAGGAGGGAAGCATAATCCAGGAAGAAAAGTCAGGCTGTCAGAGACCACTATGAACAGATTGATGGTAGAGTTGGTGAGAAAAGGTTGGATTCTGGATATGTTCGGCAGAGACTGTTGAATTGCTGACAGATAGGAAGGAAATAAAAAAGGCGGGGTGGAGGTTTTTAGCCCGAGTGTATGAAAGGATGGAATTGCTATCAGCAGTTTAGTTTGATGTGTTTGATGTGAAATTTGGCGGGGTGTTGGGGGGATGTTTTTTTAGATACCCAAGTGAACTTATTTGGAGTTTAGGAATGACATCTGGGATAGAAATACAAAGTTGGGACTCACTGGTATATAGATGACATTTAAGGCCATAATACTGGATGATATCCTTGAGGAAATGAGTGTAGAGAAGTTAAGAGGGAACCAGGAACTGAGCCCTAGGGCACTCCAACATTAAGAGAGGGGAGAAAACAGGAGTGATTTTCAAAGGAGCCTAGAACAATCAGTGAGGTAGGACATAAACCTAGAGAACGAGTCTTCGGAATTCAAGGAAAGAATGTAAACGATGGAAGAAGGAATGAAAAGCAATGTCATTTTGTTGATAGTTTAGACAGGATGAATACTAGAATTGGAAATTTTATTTAGCAGTGTTGAGGCTACCATTATTGTGTCGTCTTTGGTGAGACGTGGAAATAGTCTGGTTAGCACTATACATATTTTTTATATGGGATCTTTTGATGTTTACAGTGTCTCCTTTTCCATGCTCAGATTTGCCGTCCTATTGGTGGTATGTCTGGCAGTGGATCACAGCTTGGTTCAATGGGTAGCCTGACCATGAAATCACAACTTCAGATCACTGGTAAGTCTTAAAAAGATCTACATCTATACTTTTTTACCACAAGATAAAAATAATCTTAAGAAAATCTTCAGTGGCTTTTTTAGGTGTTGAATTAATATTTGCTTGGTGAATGAAGAATGTTTAGTCGTATAAAAATTATGTTTTTATTTCAGAATATTCTTGGGCATTTTGCAGGTTTTGTTTTTTCTCTCCTATTAAACATTGGTGTCTGGTCAGTTGCTATTGTTTTTTGTTTTGTATTAATGGCCTTGAGAGGTAACTCACATAGCACACAGTTTACTCATTTAGAGGATCATTGTTGATCATTGTCCTTAGTATGCTCATTTTGTTGTATAACTGCCACCACAGTCAATTACTGGAGGACTTCCCATGTCTCTTAGCCACCCTCAGCCCTAGGCAGACACTTCCTGTCTGTAGATTTGCCTATTCTGGATCTCTCATATAAATGGAACCGTAAAATGTATGGCTTTTTGTTTATGACTTTTTCCTCTTAGCATGTTTTCAGTGTTCATCTGTATTGTAGCATGCATTAGTAGTTCATTTCTTTTTATTGCCAAATAATATTGCAGATATGAACATACTATATTTTATTTATCCATTTATCAATTGGTATATGTTTGGGTTGTTTCTACTCTTTAGCTATTGTGAATAATGCTGTGAACATTTATGTTCAAGTTTTTGTGAAAACTTTTTGTGAAATTTTGTCTTTTCAGTTCTCTTGAGTATATACCTACAAGGAGTCACTGGGTCATATAGTATATGTGTTTCACTTTGTGAGGAATAACTCCGAAGTATTTTTCAAAGCATCCACACCATTTATATTCCCATTAGCCCTGTATGAGGGTTTCACTTTCTCCACATCCTTGCCATCGCTTGTTGTCTGTCTTTTTGATTATAGACATCCTAGTGAGTATAAAATGGTATGTCATTGTGGGTTTGATATGCATTTCTCCGGTGGTTAATGACGTTGAACATCTTTTCATGAGCTTATTGGCCATTTATATATTTTTTTGGAGAAATGTCTGTTTAAATCCTTTGGTTGCTATTATTACTTAACTAATCTCTCTCTCTCTCTCTAACCATACTAACCAAGTATATCGCTTTCATATTAGTATTCCTAATGCTCTGATATGCCATTTGTTAGATTATATTCCTGCTCAGAAACGGTTAGTGCTTCTATTTGGCTATAGTATAGAATTTCTGTAGCCTGGGCTAAGAGCTTTAACAGTCTGGCACCATGTGGTCTCTTTGTAGGTATTTATAAATGAATTATTTGGTGAGTCACTGCAGTTTTTCCGGACATGCATGTGTCTGTATCACACAGTGAAACCTTGGCCTTTATCCTTTTAATGGCATTTATTTCTTATAGAACAATTATTCTTTGTATAGTATTTCAGCTTTTAAAAAATTTTTTATTTATTTTAGAGAGCATATGAGTGGGTAGGGGGGTGTGGCAAGCAGAAGGGAAAGAATCTCAAGCAGATTCCATGCAAGCACAGAACCCAACAAAGGGCTCAATCCCAAGACGCTGAGTTCATGACCCAAGCTGAAACCAAGAGTTGGATGCTTAACTGACTTGAGCCACCCAGCCACCCTAGTATTTTAGCTTTTATTATACCTGTCTTTTTTTTTTTTTTTTTTTTTAAGATTTTATTTATTTATTTGACAGACAGAGATCACAAGTAGGCAGAGAGGCAGGCAGAGAGAGAGAGGAAGGGAAGCAGGCGCCCTTCCTAGTTCAACAGTTTTTATCATGAAAGACTATTGAATTTTGTCAAATACTTTTTTTTTTTACATCAGTTGTGATGATCATGTGATTTTTAGCCTTTTAATTGTAACACACTGATTTTTATGTTGATCCATCCTTGCAACCACAGCTTTTAATTTTTCACCACTGAGTGTGAAATTAGTTGTGGGCTTTCAATATATACCATTCATTTTGTTGAGGTAATTTTCTTCTGTTCCTAGTTCAACAGTTTTTATCATGAAAGACTATTGAATTTTGTCAAATACTTATTTTTACATCAGTTGTGATGATCATGTGATTTTTAGCTTTCTTTTAATTATAACACACTGATTTTTATATGTTGATCCATCCTTGCAACCCAGTGATGAATCCCACATGGTCATAGCGTAGTAAGCCTTTTAATGTGCTGTTGAATTTGGTTTGCTAGTATGAAAAACTGAACAATATTAATGTTCTGGAAATAAAATTCATCTGCCACTTCATGGTTTCTTCTCTTTTCTCTCTTTTTTTAAAGATTTATTTATTTAGAGCACGTGTGTGCAGGGGGAGGGGCAGAGGGAGAGGGAGAGAGACCCAGGCAGACACTGCTCAGCATGAGTCAGGATGCAGGGTTCGATCCCAGGACCTTGAGATCATGACCCTGCGCCCAAAATAAAAACCCAACACTTAGCCGACTGAACCACACAGGTGCCCCCTATTTCATGGTTTCTTATTGCTGCTCATTGTGGTTGTTTGCTTATTCGATGACCTTTCCAAACTACTTTTGTGTAGTCTGTATTCTTTGTCATGTGTGGCCACTGAAGTCTGTGTTCTGTTAGATTAGTGTTCAGCTAGTGATTGACGGATATCCTTAAAAACTTGCAACCAAAAAACCCCCAAACACTACCATGTTTGCAGATTGGCTGTGTTTGGACAGTCCTGTGGTTAGGCAATTTAAAACTGTCTTAGCCTTTATTTCCTGTTTGCATGGAGCCTGAAGGTCAATCAGAGTTAAGGGCCAGGATCTTCTCCTAGCCCTTCTGAGCACGCATCCACCCCTTGGCCTTTGCAGGGACTTCTAGATTTAACATAATACCCAAGAGTGTTTCAAAGCCCTCATTGCCCCAATATGTCTTATTCTCTAGTCTCTTTCTTCCCAGTCTTTTCAGTGTATCTGTTGTGCGCCCCACCTATTATCCCTTTCCCCTGGAGGCATCGGTTACTGCCTTTGCTTTTAAATACTTTTGGCAAACACTGCCTGGCTATCTCAGCCCCAAGGAAGCTGCCATACAAGAGAACAAAGGCAAGAGAAGTTCTTGAGCCTATCAGTCCTTCATGTAACTTCTGGACAGGTCAAAACATACAACCACAGTTCTTTTGTAGGGGTCCAGCTTTTTTTCTTTTTTTTTTTACATATGGTTGTGCAGTTGTCCCAGCACCATTTGTTGAAGAGATGGCAGTGAGTTTTTAGATGTGACACCAAAAGCACAATCCATGAAAGATGAAACTTAACAAATTGGACTTTATTAAAATGCACTAAGTGAGGGGCGCCTTGGTTGGTTCAGTTGTTAAGCGTCTGCCTTTGGCTTAGGTCATGATCCCAGGGTCCTGGGATTGAGCCCCATATCAGGCTCCCTGCTCAGCAAGAAGCCTCCTCCTTCTCCCACTCCCCCTGCTTGTGTTCCCTCTCTCGCTCTCTCTCTCTCTCTCTGTCAAATAAATAAATAAGATCTCTTTTAAAAAATGCACTATGTGATACTGTGATCTTATAATAAAAAATATGTATCTGCTTTTCAGTCCTGTTCCTGACACAGAGCTCCTAAAACTCTTGGAATTTCCTAAGTGATGAGAGTGATAAAGTATCTTTTCTTAGGTTAATGAGGTGACTTTTAGAAGTTGTCTTAAGGGGGCGCCTGGGTGGCTCAGTGGGTTAAAGCCTCTGCCTTCCGCTCAGGTTATGATCCCAGGTTCCTGGGATCAGGCCCCGCATCAGGCTCTCTGCTCAGCAGGGAGCCTGCTTCCTCCTCTCTCTCTCTGCCTGCCTCTCAGCCTACTTGTCATCTCTGTCAAATGAATAAATAAATAAAATCTTTAAAAAGAAAAAAGAAGTTGTCTTAAGGTGGAAGCTGGTTGTCATTGGAGCCAACCATGTGATTAGAGATTGGCACTTTTAGTTCCCTCCCACCCCCAATGAGGAGAGGGCTGGAGATCTGAGTTCAATTGATAATGGTCACTGATTTAATCAGCCACACCTGTGTAACAGAGCCTCCAGAAAAATCTAAAAGGATGGAGTTCGGAGAGGTTCTAGGTTGGTGAATACAGGAAGATTTGGGGAGAATAGTGCTGAGGATCTGAAACTTCATACCTTTTCTCCATACTGTGCCCTCTGCATCTCTTTCATCTGGCTGTTAGTGATATCCTTTATAATAAACTGGTAATCTAGGAATTTGCTAGCCACTCTAGCAAATTAATCAAACCCAAGGAGGTGGTCAGTAGAACCTCTGGTATATAGCTGGTTAGTCAGCACAAGGCATCCTGGACTTGAGACTAGCATCTGAAGTGGGGTCGGGGGAGCTTGTAGGACTGATCACTTAACCTGTGGGATCTGACACTATGTCTGGGTGAATAAGAATTAAGAATTAAGCTATAAGACACCCAGCTGGTGTCAGAGAATTGGTTGTTGGTGTGAGGAAACCACCCCCACCCCCACGTACACCCACAGTTTGGAACATTTACACTGTTAAGAGAATGAAAGGAGAAAGCCATAGGCTGAAGCGATACCCTACCAAACAATATACATAGATGCCACATAGGCATATGAAAAGATGTTCAATATCATGGGAATTACAAATTAAACCATCAGTGAAATATCACTGTACATCTGTTAGATTGGCAAAATTTTGAAAAGCTAATAATACCAAAAGCTGGTGAAGATACAGAACAATAAGAATTTTTTAAAATTATTTATTTATTAGAGACAGTAACAGCAAGCATGAGTTGTGGGGGTGGGGCAGAAGCAGATTCTCCACGAAGCAGGGAACCCGACCTGGGGCTTGATTCTAGGACCCTGAGATCACTACCTGAGTTGAAGGCAGACACTTAACTGACTGAACCACCCAACAGCCTCAGGAATTTTCCTTCAATCCTAGTAGGAATGCAGAATAGTACAACTACTTTGGAAGATGATTGGCAGTTTCTTACAGGGTTAAAACATAGGCTTACCATTATCCAGCAGTTGTATACCTATTTATTTAGTTGAATTAAAAGCTTAAGTCCACAAATAACCTGTACATGAATATTTATAGCAGCTTTTTTCATAATTGCCCCAAACCGGAAGCTAGTAAGATGTCCTTTAATAGGAGAATGGATAAACTGTGGTACAAACACACAGTGGAGGGGCGCCTGGGTGGCTCAGTGGCTTAAAGCCTCTGCCTTCGGCTCAGGTCATAATCCTGCATTGGATTGCTTGGCAGGGAGCCTGTTTCCCCCTCTCTCTGCCTGCCTGTCTGCCTACTTTTGATCTCTGTGTGTCAAATAAATAAATAAAATCTTTAAAAAAAACAAAAACCAAACACACAATGGAATATTATTCAGCAATTTGAAAAGGTTGTCAAGCCATGGAAAGGTATGGAGGAACCTTTAGTAATATTGCTGAGTGGTAGAAGGCAATCTGAAAAGGCCTCAAATTGTATGATTCCACCTACCTGACATTAAGATGTCAGATTTTAAGGGGCTCAAATTTACAACCTGAGATCAAGAGTCTCTACCGACTGCTTGAGCAAGCTCTATGAACTGAGCCAGCCAGGCATCCCTGCACTGACTGACTTAATTTATTTTTAATTTTTAAAGTTTCATTAATTTTGTAAAAAAGATTTTAAGTAATCTGTATACCCAATGTGGGGCTTAAACTCACAACCCCAAGATCGAGAGTCAGGTACTCCAGACTGAGCGGCCAGGTGCCCCTGGACTTTTTTTTTTTTTTTTTTAAGATTTTATTTATTTATTTGACAGAGAGAGATCACAAGTAGGTAGAGTAGCAGGCAAAGAGAGAGGGGGAAGCAGGCTCCCTGCTGAGCAGGGATTCTGTTGCAGGGTTCGATCCCAGGACCCTGAGATCATGACCTGAGCTGAAGGCAGAGGCTCAACCAACTGAGCCACCCAGGCATCCCTGGACTTTTCTTTTTTTTTTTTTTTTTTAATTGACATATAGCTGACACACAATGTTACAGTATTTTCAGGTATACAACATAGTGATTTGATGGCTCTATATATTATGCTATGCACACTGCAAGTGTAGCTGCCATCTCTCACCCTATGTTACTATTATAACACCATTGATGTGTTCCTGTGCTGTACCTTTCATCCCCATGACTTATTCATTTCATAACTGGAAGTCTATATCTCCCACTTTCTTTGCCCATTTTGCCTTGTCTCCTCACCCCCTCCCTTCTGGCAACCGCTGGTTCTCTGTATTTAGGGTCTGCTTCTGCTTTTTTTATTTGTTCATTTGTTTTGTGTTTTATATTCCACGTATAAGTGAAATCATATGGTATTTGTCTTTCTCTAACTTATTTCACTTAGCATAATACCCTCTTGGACCATCAGTGCTCTTATAAATGGCAAGATTTTTTTTTTTTTAATATGGTTAATACTCTGTTGTATATACATACCACATCTTTATCCATTTATCTACTGATGGGCATTTAGTTTGCTTCCATATTTTATCTGTTGTAAATAATGCCACAGTAAAGATAAGGGTGCTTATATATTTTTGAATTAATGTTTTAAGTTTTCTTGGGTAAATACCCAGTGGTGGAATTACTGGATCATGTGGTATTTCTTTTTTAATTTTTTAAGGAATTTCCATATTGTTTTCCACAGTGGCATACCAATTTACATTCTTACTAACAGTGCACAGGGGTCCCTTTTCTGAACATTCTTGCCAATACTTGTTATTTCTTGTATTTTTGATGCTAGGTATTGTGACAGGTGAAATTGTGGACTTAAAAAAAAAAAAAAAGAACACACCAAAACTTCCAGAATATTCTAGGCACTGATAACAAGGTAGAGAAGGTGCCTGCTTTTATGGACTTTAAAGTCCATAAGCCAGAAAATTTTCAGTAATGTCACATAAAGTGATTGGATGTCTACTTTAGATTGGATAAGTCCGGACAGATGTGAGGAGGTGATACTTAACTTGAAGACTGAATATAAGATGTTAGCTATTTTTTAAAAAAGATTTATTTATTCATTTGAGAGAGAGAGCAAGAGAGAGCATGTATGCATGAGCTGGAGGAGGGGCAGAGGGAGAATCCTCAAGCAGAATGTGGGGCTTGATTCCAGGACTGGGAGATCATGACCTGAGTGGAAATCAAGAGCAGAATGCCCAATCTACTGAGCCACTCAGGTCCACCTATTTAAAGACAGAGGAAAAAGCATGCCCAGCAGAGGGAACAGTTAGGTACAAAGGCTGTAAGGCTGGAACGACCTAGTGTGTTTGAGAAATAGAAAGAAAGCTAGATTTTTAATGGGTAAGGGGGGAGAATGATAACGAGATAAGATCAGAGAGTCAGTCATGGGTAGAATGGAGTCAGGCATCTGTAAGCCAGGGAAGAAGTTTAGATTCTATTTTAACTGAGATAGGAGGTTACTGAGTGGTTAAGCAGAGTAGAATATGATTTTTTTTTTTTTTAAGATTTATTTATTTGAGAGAGAGAGAGAGAGAGAGCACAAGCAGGGGGAGCTGCAGGGGGAGAGGGAGAAGCAGATGCCCCAGTGAGCAGAGAGCCTGACACGGGACTCAATCCCAGGACTGTGGGATTATGACCTTAGCGGAAGGCAGACACTTAAACAGCTGAGCCACCCAGGCACCCCTGATCTAACTTATTTTTTAAAAGCATACTCTAGTTGCTCTGTGGAGAATGGTGGGACGGGGAGAGAGCAGGAGCTGGATGCAAGTGCAGAAGCAAGGAGACCAGTTTAATAACCTCTCATAATTTGTTGCCAAGGAAGGAATGGATGTTTGTAGCTTGGACTTGGATGCTTAAGAAGGGAAGGAGAAAAGTAGCTATATAGTAGGGTATGTTTTGTAGGCAGAATCTTTGGAATTTATTGAGGGAAAGATAAAGCCCATATTTTGTTTGGCTTGAGCAACTGAATGGATGGTGGTGCTATTGAGGCCAGGGTGAGTGTAAAATTTTAGTCATTTTAACCAGTTAGGTATGCATTTGTAGATAATGGTCAAACCTAAGAGTCTGGAGCTCAGGGGGAAAGATGGGACTTGAAGTATAGATTCTCTCTTGTATCTACTCTCTCTTGCCTGTTTTTAAATTGTGCAAATCATCTGTGATACATGTTTTCTTTTAGAAACCTCACAAATACATATAAAACTAAAGATCCCCATGACCACCTTCTGTACATATTCTTCTCCTCCACAAAAGTAACCACTGTGACCAGTTTCAGATGTATACCTTTTTTGCATTAATTTATGGGTACCTATAGGAATATATAATTTTTGTCCGCAGTATATAATTTTTGTTTGCAAAAAATACACCATATTGTATATATTTTGTAACTTAAATGTTCTTGTAATCATTTAGCTTCATTCATTAATAAGTTACTTGTTTCAGTGGCTGCATAGTATTCTGTTCTATGGTACGAATATGTGATTTAACTGGTTGCCAATATATATTAGTTGGTTTCTTTAGGTTTTCTTTTTTATTATTATATGTATGGTTATTTTAATTTTTCTTAATTTAAAATACTTGATATATAAAAGTAATATGTATAAGTTCATCAATTATTAAAATTACCAGCATGTTTTTACAGAGCATCTGTTACTACTACGGTGATTCCCTGTAATTATCTGGGGGAGAATCACTGTTCCTAAAAATGTATTCTGTACTTCCATGAGTCTTTTCTATATGAAGTTAATTTGAGTTTTTAAAATATATTTTATTTCTGTAGAGACCTTAAGTTTATTTTCTTCTCAACTTTGTAATTTTAACTTAGAATAATTAATGTATGCCATACCATTAAGAAGGATATTTCCCCAGCAATAAATTGTTGATATAGATCAGCAACTAGAATGGTAGTGTATCATGCATAATAAGATTAGCACCCAGATATTGGACTTCACTTGTTGTCTCTTGATTCACTTGTCTTGATGTCATAGTACTGTTAACATACATCCTTTGGGCATTGAGGACAAGGTAATAACTACATAGAATGTTGCAATGATGTCTTGGAGGATTTTTTGTATTACAAGCACTTTGAATCAGAAGAGTAGCGGGGAAGGGCAGAGGGAGATGCAGGCTTCCCGCTGAGCGAGGAGTCGGACTTGGGTCTTGATCCCAGGATAGTGGGATCATGACCTGAGCCGGAGGCAGATGCTTAGCTGACAGAGCCACTGAGGCATCCCAGGGTTTAAACACTTTCCATCCTGATTGTGTTCATAATAGGCACTGAATCTAGACACAAGGTAGAAACAGGGAGACTGGTTGGTAATTAAGTAATTTAGGAGGGAAGCATAATCCAGGAAGAAAAGTCAGGCTGTCAGAGACCACTATGAACAGATTGATGGTAGAGTTGGTGAGAAAAGGTTGGATTCTGGATATGTTCGGCAGAGACTGTTGAATTGCTGACAGATAGGAAGGAAATAAAAAAGGCGGGGTGGAGGTTTTTAGCCCGAGTGTATGAAAGGATGGAATTGCTATCAGCAGTTTAGTTTGATGTGTTTGATGTGAAATTTGGCGGGGTGTTGGGGGGATGTTTTTTTAGATACCCAAGTGAACTTATTTGGAGTTTAGGAATGACATCTGGGATAGAAATACAAAGTTGGGACTCACTGGTATATAGATGACATTTAAGGCCATAATACTGGATGATATCCTTGAGGAAATGAGTGTAGAGAAGTTAAGAGGGAACCAGGAACTGAGCCCTAGGGCACTCCAACATTAAGAGAGGGGAGAAAACAGGAGTGATTTTCAAAGGAGCCTAGAACAATCAGTGAGGTAGGACATAAACCTAGAGAACGAGTCTTCGGAATTCAAGGAAAGAATGTAAACGATGGAAGAAGGAATGAAAAGCAATGTCATTTTGTTGATAGTTTAGACAGGATGAATACTAGAATTGGAAATTTTATTTAGCAGTGTTGAGGCTACCATTATTGTGTCGTCTTTGGTGAGACGTGGAAATAGTCTGGTTAGCACTATACATATTTTTTATATGGGATCTTTTGATGTTTACAGTGTCTCCTTTTCCATGCTCAGATTTGCCGTCCTATTGGTGGTATGTCTGGCAGTGGATCACAGCTTGGTTCAATGGGTAGCCTGACCATGAAATCACAACTTCAGATCACTGGTAAGTCTTAAAAAGATCTACATCTATACTTTTTTACCACAAGATAAAAATAATCTTAAGAAAATCTTCAGTGGCTTTTTTAGGTGTTGAATTAATATTTGCTTGGTGAATGAAGAATGTTTAGTCGTATAAAAATTATGTTTTTATTTCAGAATATTCTTGGGCATTTTGCAGGTTTTGTTTTTTCTCTCCTATTAAACATTGGTGTCTGGTCAGTTGCTATTGTTTTTTGTTTTGTATTAATGGCCTTGAGAGGTAACTCACATAGCACACAGTTTACTCATTTAGAGGATCATTGTTGATCATTGTCCTTAGTATGCTCATTTTGTTGTATAACTGCCACCACAGTCAATTACTGGAGGACTTCCCATGTCTCTTAGCCACCCTCAGCCCTAGGCAGACACTTCCTGTCTGTAGATTTGCCTATTCTGGATCTCTCATATAAATGGAACCGTAAAATGTATGGCTTTTTGTTTATGACTTTTTCCTCTTAGCATGTTTTCAGTGTTCATCTGTATTGTAGCATGCATTAGTAGTTCATTTCTTTTTATTGCCAAATAATATTGCAGATATGAACATACTATATTTTATTTATCCATTTATCAATTGGTATATGTTTGGGTTGTTTCTACTCTTTAGCTATTGTGAATAATGCTGTGAACATTTATGTTCAAGTTTTTGTGAAAACTTTTTGTGAAATTTTGTCTTTTCAGTTCTCTTGAGTATATACCTACAAGGAGTCACTGGGTCATATAGTATATGTGTTTCACTTTGTGAGGAATAACTCCGAAGTATTTTTCAAAGCATCCACACCATTTATATTCCCATTAGCCCTGTATGAGGGTTTCACTTTCTCCACATCCTTGCCATCGCTTGTTGTCTGTCTTTTTGATTATAGACATCCTAGTGAGTATAAAATGGTATGTCATTGTGGGTTTGATATGCATTTCTCCGGTGGTTAATGACGTTGAACATCTTTTCATGAGCTTATTGGCCATTTATATATTTTTTTGGAGAAATGTCTGTTTAAATCCTTTGGTTGCTATTATTACTTAACTAATCTCTCTCTCTCTCTCTAACCATACTAACCAAGTATATCGCTTTCATATTAGTATTCCTAATGCTCTGATATGCCATTTGTTAGATTATATTCCTGCTCAGAAACGGTTAGTGCTTCTATTTGGCTATAGTATAGAATTTCTGTAGCCTGGGCTAAGAGCTTTAACAGTCTGGCACCATGTGGTCTCTTTGTAGGTATTTATAAATGAATTATTTGGTGAGTCACTGCAGTTTTTCCGGACATGCATGTGTCTGTATCACACAGTGAAACCTTGGCCTTTATCCTTTTAATGGCATTTATTTCTTATAGAACAATTATTCTTTGTATAGTATTTCAGCTTTTAAAAAATTTTTTATTTATTTTAGAGAGCATATGAGTGGGTAGGGGGGTGTGGCAAGCAGAAGGGAAAGAATCTCAAGCAGATTCCATGCAAGCACAGAACCCAACAAAGGGCTCAATCCCAAGACGCTGAGTTCATGACCCAAGCTGAAACCAAGAGTTGGATGCTTAACTGACTTGAGCCACCCAGCCACCCTAGTATTTTAGCTTTTATTATACCTGTCTTTTTTTTTTTTTTTTTTTTAAGATTTTATTTATTTATTTGACAGACAGAGATCACAAGTAGGCAGAGAGGCAGGCAGAGAGAGAGAGGAAGGGAAGCAGGCGCCCTGCTGAGCAAAGAGCCCGATGCGGGGCTCGATCCCAGGACCCTGGGATCATGACCTGAGCCGAAGGCAGCGGCTTTAACCCACTGAGCCACCCAGGCGCCCCACCTGTCTTTTTTTTTTTAATAAAGATTTTATTTATTTCTTTATTTATTTTTAAACATTTTATTTCTTTACTTGGGGGAGAGAGAGAGAGAGAGCACATGAGCACAAGCAGGGGAAGCAGCTGGCAGAGGGAGAGGGAGAAGCAGGTTCCCCACTGACCAGAGAGCCTGACGTGGGGCTCAGTCCCAGGACCCTGGGATCATGACCTGAACCGGAGGTAGCTGCTCAACCAGTTGAGCTATCCAGGTGCCCCAAGTTTTTATTTATTTGAGAGAGAGAGAAAGAGCACAAGCAGGGTGAGGGGCAGAGAGAGAAGCAGTCTCCCTGCTGAGCAGGGAGCCAGATTCAGGCCTTGATCCTGGGATCCACCTCTGGATTGTGAATATTGGGCCACAAATCATATCCTTATTATCTTTCTCAAAACCTAAAAGTGAATAATATAAGAACACTTTCGTAAGGTGACAGCATCTTAGAATTTATTTGGGGGGATTCCTTCACTGTAGTGTCTTTCCTTAGCGATGTCTGATTCTCAGTGAAAGGTATTAATATTTCTTTGTTAAGCAAGATTCTGATTGTTTTCCGGTGCTCCCCATCCTGAAGCTAGCCTGAGTAGCTGATTTAAATTGAGCCCGCTTCTTATTATTTTTCTTTTTTGGGGCAGATTAATGTTGAAACCTTTGATTGGAATGATCTTTAAAAAAAAAGTCTTTACCTTTTCAGGTTACATGAGTAATGCTCATGTTTTTTAGTTTTACAAACTCAGTAAAATAATAGTCAGGGGTCTTATTTATCATCTTAGTCCTCAGAGATGATATTGTTACTTCTTTAGATTTCAGTGTATGCTCCTTTTGAATTTTTCTTTGCATACGGCTTATCATATTTGCTATCATCATCATTATCATAGTAGGAAGAATATTTAATAAATGCCTGAATACACCTCATGAAGACAAAATTCTTGGCATTTATAAGGTTTTAATCTTGGGTCTATATTTTCTGAGAATGCACAAATACAAGGCAAAAGCAGTTTAATATAAACAAAGAATGATAAAAATTATATATTTGGCAAATATATCATTAGATATGAGACAAATGGAGGGGATAAGATTATAAAGAGTAATGTGCCAAGTTGAATAAATCAACTGTGCTTCATAATTGTTTACTTCTTTGCTTTTGATGCTAGAAACCTTAGAACTAAGTTTTTTTGCACAGATCCCTTTAATGACATTATAATTTTTATTCTATGTAAATGGATCAGTTATAGTATTGTTTTGTTTTGTTTTTGGTAAGCTGCCTCAACATCTTTCTAGAATCAAGAAGGGCATAAATATTCAAGTGTAAAAAATAAATGCCATGGTATATGGTAATGTCAAGAAGAGATAACAACTTTGGTCAGGAAAGAGAGATCAGTATTTGACCAGAGTTGCTGTGAAAGGAGTCCGTGCTAAAACATTGTTACTATTTAAATGCAGGAGGTTATTTTTTAAAAATGGAGGGGAGTAGAAGGGATCTTTTTAGGAGATAATATGGCAAGAGGCACAAAGCAGGGAAATACACAAGACTTCACCAGTGCCCCTAAAAGCCACTGCTCCTGAGTGGGGAACCATGAGAATTTAATGGGGAGTGGTTCCTCTCCTTAAGGTGTGTGTTAGGGCTACAAAAAAAATCATGTTTGGAAGACAGGGAGAGTAATTGGGGCTTTTAACAAAGAGTAATCAATTGTGTTTGTGTTTTAGAAGGTTGCCGTGAAAGACTGATTAAGAGTTGAGTGTCATAGTTAAAATCCTATTCTGTGGTTCTGCTCTAGTTTCTTGTCCTTTTTTTTTTTTTTAAATTTTATTTATTTATTTGTCAGAGAGCATCATCAGGGGAGCAGCAGCCAGAGGGAGAAGCACGCTCCCCACTGAGCAAGGAGCGTGATGTGGCACTTGGTCCCAGGACCCTGGGATTGTGACCTGAGCTGAAGGCAGACACTTAACTGACTGAGCCACCCAGGCATCCCCTTCCTTTTTTTTTTTTTAAGTGGGCTCCACTACTACTATGGAGCCCAACGCAGCTCTTGAACTCATGACCCTGAGATCAAAACCTGAGTTGAGATCAAGAGTCTGATGCTTAACCAACTGAGTCACCCATGTGCCTGTGTCTTTTTCTTTTTTTTAAATCCAGGTATTTCAGCAGCATTTATTGAAGAGACTGATTTTTCTCCATTGAGTATTCTTGGCTCTTGTCAAATATCAGTTGACCTTATATGTTTGTGTTTATTTCTGGGCTCTCAATTCTGTTCCATGGGTCTGTTTGTCAGTTTTTATGTCAGTACCATATCATTTTGATTACTATCGCTTTATTTTTTTTTTAAGATGTACTTTTTATTTATTTGAGAGAGAGAGAGAACATGCACATGGGGGCGGGGAAGGGCAGAGGGAGAGAGAAACCTAAGCAGACTCTGCGCTGAGTGCAGAGCCCACCACAGGGCTCAGTCTCATAACTCTTGAGTTCGTGACCTGAGCTGAAACCAAGAATCAGTTGCTTAACCAACTGTGCTACCCAGCCGCCCCAGTTACTGTAGGTTTATAGGATAGCTTGAAATTAGGAAGTATGATGCCTCCTTCTTTGTTCTTTCTCAGGATTTCTTTCGATATTCAGGGTCTTTTGTAGTTCCATATAAATTTTAGGAGTGTTTTTTCTATGTTCATCAAAAATGCTACTAGAGGGGCGCCTGGATGGCTCAGTGGGTTGAGGCCTCTGCCTTCGGCTCAGGTCATGATCTCAGGGTCCTGGGATCGAGCCCCGCATTGGGCTCTGTGCTCATCAGGGAGCCTGCTTCCTCCTTTCTATCTGCCTGCCTCTCTGACTACTTGTGATCTCTGTCTGTCAAATAAATAAAATCTTTTTTAAAAAAATGCTTCTAGAATCTTGATAGGTAGTGCACTGAATCTGCAGATGGCTTCTTACTTTTACTATTTTCTTACCTCTTTCAAATTTCTTTTTTTAATTTTTTTTTTTTTTAAGTAGTCTCCACGCCCAACATGGGGCTTGAACTCATGACCTGACATCAAGAGTCGTATGCTCTACCAACTGAGCCAAACAGGGGCCCCTATTTTTAACCTCCTCTATCATACATGCAGACATACATAAATTCCTGTTAATCATTTATTTGCAATATATATTTGCTAATTGGTCATCCTCACCTGATTGAGGGCAAGTAGAAAATTTATTTCAGAGAAATGACTTTTGTAAGCTGTAGCAACATAGAGGTTTAAAAATTCATAGTGCTGTTGTTAACTGGATTATTTAGAGAACTCGGATGTAAGTTTTAATTTCACTGAATTTTTTATAAGAGTATCAAAGGAGAGGCAGTGTCAGCTTTCCTTTTCAGCATTTACATAGAATAAAAAAGTATAATATTGATGCATTACTAACACTTACTTTGTTTTAAAGATTTATTTATTTGAGAGAGAGAGGAAGGCAGGTGGCAAAGGGAAATGGAGAAAGAGAATCTCAAGCAGACTCCCTGCTGAGCACAGAGCCTGATTCCATCACCCGAGCAGAAATCAAGAGTGGGATGCTTAACTGACTGAGCCACCCAAATGCCCTGCATTAGTAACACTTTCTGTAACTTGAATCTAATGTATGGAAATATCCTGAGTAGCCATTTAGCTGTTCAAGTTTGAGTTGAGTAAGAAAGATTGTCTTTCATACTACTCTTTCATGTGGATCTAGATAATTCGTTGAGGTAGTTGCTTTGGGAACTTCTGTTAGCTTTAATCATCTGTTCACATTTTAATTGAATATTGAATGTCTCTGTACTGTTCTTTGTATTGGTCAGTAGCTTTCCTGTGTAATTTATCAGATGTAAAAATTATAGCAGGAAATAATAAATACTTTCAAATGCTTTGACTGTTGTGCCATTAAAGCTTCTACACTTAAACTCTTGGGGAAGTCATCTAACCCACAACCCCTAGTTTTAGTTATGAAATCTATATAGACTAATGACTCCCATCTTCAGGGGAGTTAATGGCCCTGGATTTTAGTCTTGGTTCTGATACTTAATAGTTTTATAACCTTGTGCATGTCACTAATATCTCTGAGCCTCTTTTCTTAGCTGTGAACTGAGGATGTTAACATCTTTGTCACATGATTGTTGGGAGACAGTGTATATGAGTTGGAAAACTCTAAAACACTGTGTAAGTATAGATTATTCTCTTTCCCCTGATTCCTTATTTCTTTCTCCTTCTAGTATTACTCATCTAATTTAATATCTTAACAGCAACCCAAGCTTAAAATTTTTAATAAAGTTCGTTGATTATTTTACATTATCTTTATCATCCTAATTTTCCTTTTTTTTTTTTTTTAAGATTTTTTATTTATTTGAGAGAGAGCACAAGCAAATGAGAGCACGAGCAGGGGAGAAGGTCAGAGGGAGAGGGAGAAGCAGACTCCCCACTAAGCAGGGAGCCCAATTCAGTGCTCCATCCCAAGATCCCAGGATCATGACCTGAGCTGAAGGCAGATGCTTAACTGACTGAGTCACCCAGGCACCCTTCATTCTAATTTTAAGTTTAAAAGAACGAATGGCAAGAATGACAGTGTTTGTAAAAGATCATTGATGTTTATGTAAAAGTTTAATTTATGGGCGGAATGGAAGTGTTAACATTGTTATGAGGAGGCTAACTGGTGGATCACATATTTAAAATTTTCTTTACCTCTTTGTCCTGTATCCTTCACATTCCTGTCACATTCCTGTCATCAGATTCTGCTGATTTTTACAATTAGATTTTTTGGGTCATCTGCTCTTTTTTCCTGTAATCATATGTCCTGGTCCCTTAATTGTACATAAGTCTGTTTTCTTATGTCCTTCCATCTCTTTAGCCATTTTCTGTTTATGTTTTACGCATAACCTCAGGTATTCTGAACTCACCTGTGTTTTTTATGTGATGCTTGTTGTGTGCTAGCATTATATAATGTGGGCAAAATAAGTAACTTTGTTATTTCCTAGAACTTTCTTTCCTCAGTCTTTACTTAGAACCGATCATTTGAAGAAGAAAAAGCATCTTGATTTTATTATTAATTGGAATAAAATAATACTGCACTTTACCAAATTTACTAGAAGACTGTAATCTCTGATTGCTTAAATAGTAGGAATGCCCTTTTTCCTTGAATTTGAAGTTCAGAGTTTATATAAAATTCTTTCTAGTCAACACATATTTCTGCCACAGAGGTCTTTTGTGGCTTGTCATAACTCTGACCACAAAGTTAGCCCTTGCTTAACTGGTTTTATTTCTTATTAAGCTCATACTGCTAATTTACTGGGTCTCAGCACCCTTACTTGTTTTACCTTGTTCACTGATTAGGTTGGGATAAGCTAAGGATTCACTTTAATTTCTTTATATTTAAGTTGTTAGGGTGCCTGGGTAGTGCATTTGGGTAAGTGTCTGATGCTTGATTTCAGCTCAGGTCGTGATCTCGAGCCCTGTATCAGGCTCCATGCTTAGCGGGGAGTCTGCTTGGGACTCTCTCTCCCTCTCCTTCTGCTGCACCCCCCCCCCCAAAAAAAAAAATAAGTCTTTTAAAAAAAATAATAAATTGTCAAAGTTTTTTGTACTGGAGAGTTAGGATGAAGAACCAAAATCATGTCAAAGCATTGACTTTCAGAAAGGATCAAAAGAACATTAATATAAATTTTAAAATTTTTAAAAAGTTTTTTATTTGAGTAATCTCTGTACCCCATGTAGGCCTTGAACTCATGACCCTGAGATCAAGAGTTGCATGCTCTTCTGACTGAGCCAGCCAGGTGCCCCAGAAGAACATTAATATATGCCATGAAACTATATACAGTAGATACTGTATGTGTGTATGTAACAATAAAGCAGGGAAACTTGTTTTCTACCATGACTAATCATTGGGTTCAACAGATATGTCAAATGTCTCTTATGTTTAAATTACTAAATGCTATATAAAGACTGTCTACATCCTTGTCATGACAGGGATTACAGTGTTAGTTAAACTAAAAACCAGTAAACTTAATAAAAGCTAAGGCAGAATGAAGAGCTGTAGGAACCATACATAAATATGAAAATGCAGAGGAAACGTTGAGACAGTAGCAATTTAACTTCTTAGGTTTAAAGAAGCATTGAATCAGGTCACTTGTTTCTCAAGAAGTAGGATTTTATTAGGTAGGAAAGGAAGAAGGATCATTGTGAGTGGAACTTCCAGAGTAGCATATGAAAATACATAGCCCTTGTGAGGGACAGCAAACAGCTAAGGGTGGTTAGAATGCCAGGGGGCTGGGTGGGATTTGGTATAGGAGGAAGCTGAAAAGGTACATAACAATGTAAAATACCCCAGAGTTTAAATTTCATTTTTCAGGTATTAGAGAAGTATTTGAAAAGTATTTACATGATCATATCTGTTTTAGGAAGATAATTATAGAAGATGTGAGGTTAAAAATGAAAAATTATTAGAGATCTTTGCATTAGCCTGTGTAACAGCTGATACTGACAATTTTTTGGTTCCCTGTCATACAGTTGACTGTTTTTATTCTTCTTATTTACTCTAGGAATTTAAATTTCCGGAAATAGTAAGTGATCTATTTCCTAATACTAGGACTATAACAAAAAAGGTTTTATGCATTCTAAACTGAGTTTTGGGGGTGGCTGGATGGCTCAGTCAGTTAACTGTTTGCCTTTAGCTCAGGTCATGATCTCAGGGTCCTGGCATCAAGCCCCACATCAGGCTCCCTGCTCAGTGGAGAGTCTGCTTCTCCCTCTCTCTCTCTCCCTCCACCCCACTTGTGCTCTCTCTCTCTCTCTCTCTCTCTGTCTCAAATAAATAAATAAATAAATAAACAAATAAACTGGGATTTGAGCACTTAATTTCTCTTGTTCAGGCTTCACAAGTGACCCTTGGGCAAACTCTTAAGTTCTTTTGAGTTTGTCTTTTTATGTGTAAAAATTAAGATGATAGTATCTATCTCACAGACTAGTCTTGATTATTGAAATGACAATGTTTTAAGTCTAGACACATAGCAAACACTGACAGTTGGTGTTAGTTTCCTTTACCCTTCTTATTTTCCCATTTAAAGTTTCCTAAAATGGTTCTATTGGGGTTGGATGGGATTATGTGGCAAAACAACTTCCAAAAGTTTGAATCCTTTTTATCCCCCAAGATTTTATTTATTTGACAGAGAGTGAGCATGCACACACACAAGCAGGGAGAGCTGCAGGCAGAGGGAGAGGGAGAGGGAGAAGTAGACTCCCTGCCCAGCGGAGAGCCTGATGTGGGGCTCTATTCCAGGGCTTTGGAATCATGACCTCAGCTGAAGGCAGGTGCTTAACTGACCGAGCCACCCAGGTGCCCTAAAAAACCACTGAGGGCGGATCATTTCCTTCCTGTCCGGCCTGCATTGCTTTGGTTAATTAGTTTTAGAGGAACGCAAGAGCCCCTGAAATACAATGGTGGGCCTTGCATAATTGTTTAGGCTGTTTCACCTTTTCTCAGACCAGAAATATATTAAAAACAAGGGTTTTATTATATTTTTTCTGTGGCAATCCTGTGATTGAATTTTGTTCTGTATTAAGTACTAGAGCTTTATAGTACATATTAATCAGAGATAGGTCTTGTCCCCACTTGAGTATTTTCCGTTCTGAAAAAGACTTCTTAGTGTTTATACTTGGATGTCTCACACAAATCTCAAATTTTATATGTTCAGTACAGTACTCTTGATTTCTTCTTGCCCATGCCACTCCCCTCAAACTTGTTTCCCAGATCTTTTCCATCTTATTAAATGATACTATCTTCCATTCCGTTAATCATGCTGGAAACCTGAGAGTTACCCTTGCTGCTTCTTTTCTCCAACTTCCTCATGTAATCTAATCCTATTGGTTCTCCTTAAAAAATACTTATCCTCCATGAACATATCCATGTTCACCACCAGATCACTGTCATTTCTTGATTAGATGGCTCTAGTAGTCTCTTAACTCCTACTTTTGTTTCCCTTTCATTTTCCCCACAGCAGTGGAATGATCTTTGAGTTTTAGTCTGATCACTGCTGTATTCTCAGTGCCCCAGATAGTACCTGATATATGTAGTAGGCACTTAGTAAATTTGTTGAATAGCACTCTTTTACTTAAAATTCTTCACTGGCTCCTTATTGCCTACTTCAGTAATATCTCTTACAGCTCTTTTTCTTTGTTGACAGATACTTTTTTTGATACTGCATATTGATTTCAAATCTCATTGAACTTTATTACACCAAGTATTCTAAAATACCGATGGAGCTCTAATTTATAGAATGTGAATACATTGTTGGAGTACTAACCCTGTAGCTGGCTTGCATGCTATCAAAAAAAGGCATGTAAGTACCAAAGGGCAGAAGTCTTTGGTACTTGTGATGTCAGGAGATTCATGGCTGCTACCTGGGACTGGACTTGTAGGATGCCCAGACTGTCTGTACTTTGAACTATATATTGATCTTCTTGGGTAGCTGCTCTACAGATGACTCTAACAACTCCAAGGGTCGCTTTACCTTGATAGGTACTGGCATTCTCTGTGCTTTGCAAGGGAATATTTCCATGGCTGTGATCACCTCATTTATGGGGGAGCAATTTCTCATTTGTGGGAACCATGGGGTACTCTGCTGAATACATATCTACTTGTTACATCTTCCAAGGGGCTTGGACAAGGTTATTTTTTGGCAAAAGTGACTAACTCAAGGATGAAAATGATGGAGTCAGTATCTTAATTAAGATGCATTTTGTAGGAAGCTCTTGCTAATATGAGATATAGGAGATGCTAAAAATAATCCTACTTTGTAACTCTCTTCCTTTGGTGGCTTTCCGACATGCTTAGAATAAAATCCAAATTCCTTATCTGGGCCTACAAAGTTAAATGTGATCTCACCTCATACTTCCCTCTTTGCTATATTTTCCTCAGATATGCCAAGTTGTGGGGTTTTTTTTTTTTTTTTTTTTTTTTGCTTCTCTCTAGAATGCTCTTCCCATTTCTCATGGCTAATTCCCTGTATTTAGATGTTTGCTCAAAATGCTTCCTCAGAGGCCTTCCTTACTACCAGGTCATATTCTGCCACAGGAGCCTGTTTTTCAGCATACGGACTTCCTCTAGCTAGGATATTATCTCCCTGAGAGCCAGAGGCTTTTCTGTATTGTAAACCGCTCTATTTATAGTTAGAGCAATATCTGGTACATGGTAAGCGTTCAAATATTTGTTAACCAGGTTTGTTGCTGTACTTTCCAATTGACATGAGAGTTCTGAGACTGTTGATACCGACATTGGAGGTATATTAATAGTAATTTGGATGCATTATATGGGGGAAGGACTATGTTTATTTACTAGGTTGGGAGGAAATACAAAGGTCATTACTTAATGAAATTAGTAAATATTCTAGAGCAAAACTGCCTCTCTGAGTAAAAGTAATAATGTTCTGTGTAACCTTTATGAAATTAAGTTGATTTGAAGGACGAACTAACATCTTGAATATTTAAATATTTTCCCTTTTCTTTTGCCTAGTCATTTCAGCAAAACTTAAAGAAAATAAAAAGAATTGGTTTGGACCAAGTCCTTATGTGGAAGTCACAGTAGATGGACAGTCAAAGAAGACAGAAAAATGCAACAATACGAACAGTCCCAAATGGAAGCAACCCCTTACAGTGTAGGTTTGAAAGTATTTTCTATAGTATATTTCGTTTAGTAGGTGAACAGAAACGAAGCTTTAAAAATTTCTCGCTTGTTTTCTTTGCTCCTCCTCCTCTTTCACTTTTTTTTTTCTTTCTCCCCTATTCCTAGGACTACTTTCTTTAGTCCCCTTTTGTTTCTCTTTAGATATTTCTTTCTCCAATCTCTCCTTTATCTTCTGTAGGTTAGTTGATGATGGTATCATTACTGCTGCTGAACAGTATCTGGAGAGCCCATGGTCATGGGCCTAGAAAGATTCTTATCAGCTCTTACCTTAATTTAGAGCTATGAGTAGTAGCTCACTTAATTCTCATTTATTTATTTATTTGAGGGAGTGAGAAAGAGAGAACTCGTATGAGGGGGTGAAGGGGTAGGCGGGGTGGTCGAGGCGGGCAGAGGGAGAGGGAGACCAGACTCCCTGCTGAAGAGGGAGCCTGAGGCAGGGCTGGATCCCAGCACCCTGGGATCATGTCCTGAGCTGAAGGCAGACGCTTAATCGACTGAGCCACCCAGGTGTCCCACTCACTTTATTTTTTAGTTTAATTTTTAAAAAATAGTTTTCTTTTGTGTTTTTAATTACAGTGCCCACACAGAACCTACATGGGAGTTTTCTTCCTTTAAAAAAATTACAAACTTTATTCTATAACTGTTTTTATACTTTACATAGTATGGTTATCTCTCTAGCTGTATATATAGAGATCTAACATACATTATATAGTTCTATAATATTCCATAATAAGAATGGACTGTCATTTATTTTACTAGTTCTCTATTATCACTTGGTTTCTAATGTTGTGTTATTACACAGCATCGCAGTATACATCATGTGCCTGTGTCTGTAATTTGGTGCTGTTATCTGTAGAATGAATTCACGGAAGTAGCAGATAGCTCAGTTTTTAACACTTACTGACAGAGCCCCATGTGTTGGTGTTGAATACTCACTGAATAGAATTACAGATTAATTTTAATGTTTTTACTAAAATGGAAGAAAATGTGATTTAACAACAAATGGACTTCAAAAGAATAATAGCATATTTCGTTTGGGTACCAACTATATTAAAATGTAGTTCAAAATATAATTGGTTGTTACACATCAAATACACAGAAATTGTTTTTTATTACCTAACGTTTGGAATTCTTGCATTTTTTTCCCTTAGAGAAGTAAACCAGTGACTAAAGAAAAGTTTTATTTCTAAACGGTGAGATAAGATATTTGAAACTATATGCTCTTCACACAGTACACACTTATGTGTATAGTATTTATTCCTAATAAATTACAAAACAAATTGGATATACCTAAATTGTTCTTTAACTTTTGGATTTCTAGGGTATCTTTTTTTTTCTTTTCAGCATAACAGAATTCATTGTTTATGCACCAGACCCAGTGCTCCATGCAATACGTGCCCTACATAATATCTTGATATACTTTATGATGATTTTGAGCAAATGAATGAAATTTAAGAAGTATCATTCTGATGGCTCTCATTTGTATTAATTTCAACAAAGTTTCTTAGACTTTGTTTTTAATTAATGATGGGTTAGAGATTGTCTCTAAATTTTAAATTATGTGAGTAAAATTTTTTTTAAAAAAGCAAATAAAATCTATTAAAGTTCACAGCCTCCATAATGACTAGAGATGTTCAGCAGAATAATTATTGACTGAATACTCATCTAGTTTCTCCCAGCTGCTGGCTGTGTTTACTAGATGTGCACTTTGAGGCTCTTAAACTGATGATGTGAATTCTTTAGTGGTTTAAAAGTTAAGAAAAAAGAAACTCTCCCTGTAGCCCCTTAAGGTAGTGCTCTTGTTGAGCCCAGATGTTTGGGGAAACACATAACTCAAGTTTTGAATTTTTAAGTTGCAACAGATTGGTCTGCAATTTTAATGTGGCTTCCATTGTAGACATTGTTTCTAGAATTGAAATAATTTAGGTCAGACCATCTTTGACAGTATACTTTATCCTCTCTCAAATTAAAGTAAAATTACTCATTTATTTTATTCTATCCCCACTATGATTTCCCACATGACTAATGGAGGAATGTTTTCTTGATATGTTCTTCTGAATGTAATATCTGAGAATTTTATTTTATTTTTTAATTTTTAATTTCTAATTTTTTTTCAAGATTTTATTTATTTATCTGACAGGGAGACAGCAGCAGCAGGAATACAAGCAGAGGGAGTGGGAGAGGGAAAGCAGGCCTCCCGCCAAGCAGGGAGCCTGATGCAGGGCTCCATCCCAGGAACGGGGATCGTGACCTGAGCTGAAGGCAGTTGCTTAACAACTGAGCTACCCAAGCACCCCCATCTAAGAATTTCAAAGAGAAGACTACATTGTCCTTCCCCATCCCACAAAAGAAGAGGCAGTGTTAAGATGAGAATTTTTTAGTTTGTTTAAACTGTTAAAATGGTGGTGGAAATATGATGGGGGGATTAGGCATAGGTAGACTTCTGAGAAAGTGTTTATTTGTCCCCCCAGATTTGATCACCTTCTAGAAGGACTGAGTCACCCAGGTGTCCCCAGATAGTATTCTTTTTTTATTTTCTTTTTTTTTTTTTTTTTTAAAGATTTTATCCATCCATTTGACAGAGATCACAAGTAGGCAGAGAGGGAGGGGGAAGCAGGCTCCCTGCTGAGCAGAGAGCCCGGTGCTGGGCTCTATTCCAGGGCCCTGAGATCATGACCTGAGCCAAAGGCAGAGGCTCAACCCACTGAGCCACCCAGGTGCCTCCTTCCCCCCCCCCCCCAGATAGTATTCTATATAAGCATTTGGCAAGGTGCAAGTGATTCTATATTTGACAGTTATCACAGACACTTTGCTTCTAACAGTGTGAAATTTAGGGTATCTAGCATAATCCTCAAATCATGTAGATGACCGAAGAATTTTTTTTTCTCAAGACTGAGGAAGTTTTCAGTACAGATTTTAATGCCAGACTTTGTTCAAATTACAGCCTGCCATTGACTAGCTAGCTAGCTGTGCAATGTTGGGTAATTTGCTTAACTTCTCTGAATGGCAGTTTCTATATCTGAAGATGGGGTGGTAATTCCCATCTCTTGGGGTTGCTGTGAGGATTAAATGATATAACCTCAGGCTTATCACTACCTGACCTAAAATAGGGATTTAATTTATAAATTAACTTTTTTATACTATTGAAATAAAACTAGATTTCTAACAGTTTGTAGCATGATAGGCAGTTTTACTTTTATTGATGATGCATGAAGTTGCCCCTGTAGTTCAACTACAAGTGAAAATGACGATATGAGCATGTACCATTCAGGTGTTTTCCATTAGGTTATAGAAAATGGGCAATATTGGTTGTACAGTAAACTCTTAAGGTCTACAGTTAAAATATTTTAGACATTAAAATTTAATTGCAATTTATTTAGGGTCTATTGTAATTATTTTAATGAAAACAATACATACTTTTTACCCTTCTTTGCTTTTAGTATCGTCACCCCTGTGAGTAAATTACATTTTCGTGTATGGAGTCACCAGACACTGAAATCTGATGTTTTGTTGGGAACTGCTGCATTAGATATCTTTGAAACCTTAAAGTCAAACAACATGAAACGTATGTATGTAAAAGTAACAGAAATTGTGCTAGGCTATTTGTTTTTCTATATGAAATTTGTATGTAAAAGATACAGAATGACTATGTTCACTATTTGTTTTTAAGCTTACTTGGTTATAATATTAATGAGAAGAACCTTGAACTATTTATTTAAAGCATTCCAAATAACCTTGGTGTAGCCATTCATTTTTGACCCAGTATTTTTCATAAATTTAAAATATTACATACTCAATTATGGAAAACTAAAAAATACAGAGCAGAAATGAAGGAAAAATGTAATCCCATTTCAGAGACAAATATGGTTAATATTTTGGCAGATTTTCTTTTCAAATACTTTGAAAATTTACTAATTTTAGATGGCTGTGGTTTTATTTGAGTGTATGTATATATAAAATACAGATATAATAAACTTGAAACATGTTTGTCTTTATTAGTATTATGATTTTAAAATATAGATATTTTTCTTCCCCCTTGACTAGCTAAAACATACTTCCTAAATCTCATTTAAGAGATATAATCCATTTTTTTTTTTTAAGTTGGTTCCATGCCCAGCGTGGAGCCCATCACAGGGCTTGAACTCATGACCCTGAGTGTTAAGACCTTAGCTGAGATCAAGAGTTGAAAGCTTCACCAACTGAGCAACTGAGGCGCTCTGAGACACAATCCATTCTTATGTTACATGTTTTCACTCAATAAAATTCAGGCATATGTTGCTGAATAATCCTGCTGACTTATTTTATGCAAGGATAGAATGAATATAACAGATGATTGAGCTAGTTAGTATTTTACATTATGGATATTAAGCATTAGCAAATTTTGTTCTGTTTTTTAAATGTTTTGTGTGGAAAGGCCTGAAACCTCAGTGAAATATACTAAAAACAATTTATAAACACATAAATATCAAGTTTTTCTGATGTTCTTTTTAACAGTTAAGTTCTTTTTAACAGTTGACTTAAAGAAAGAAAAAATGATCATTTTGTTCTGTAATTATATTCTTTTACAGTTGAGGAAGTAGTTGTGACTTTACAGCTTGTAGGTGACAAAGAGCCGACAGAGACAATAGGAGACTTGTCAGTTTGTCTTGATGGGCTGCAGTTAGATTCTGAAGTTGTTACCAATGGTGAAACTACATGTTCAGAAAGTAAGTAATCACTTTTTCTATAGGCTCTTTAATGATTCTTAACATTAGCCACCAAAGAATGCTGATGTAATCAGTGCTGTTCTTTTTCACCTTAAAAAAATTACTTCCTTTTTGAAAGGAGACATTGATTATTTTAAACATTTTCCTTTTATTGTGTTGTTTCTGTGAATAAAACATTTTTCTGTAAGTTGAAAAGCTAACCACAGAAAAGTTGAATCACAGTTGACTGTGTAATGAGTTGATTTATAAAGTATTTATTTTATAGGCCAGTAATCACAGTTACTATGACTTATGATGCCACATCTCCTCCAGTGCCAGTGGCTGACATAATTTGCCTGCAGCAATATCTGGTTGAGTATAAATTTGACGCAAAATCCCGCTTAGTGCTTAGTAATCCTACGTAGTACTGTACCAGACTGCCAATACAAGCTGAAGTCCATTTGCCATTCCTATGCCATTTTCTGTAGGCTACATTTATAAAGCCGTCTTTGTGTTACAATAATAACAAAATCAATTCATTATATGTATGCCATTATATCTTACAAATTATGATTTACTAGTTTTTGTTAAAGGGAGTAAGAAACATGAAACAACAGTAATTAAAAGAAGTTTGGCACCTGAATTAGTGCCTGTATAGCTAGCATGCTTAATAAAACTACTTCTTAGTGGATTCCTTCTAGATACTCAAGTGAAACTTAAAGGCCCCAAGACAAAGAGAAGATTAATGGTTTTCTTGATTAGTCTGACAAAGTTTTTGTTTATTTATTAGGAACTACATTATGAAACATTTTGCAGTTGTCAGGTGTTACTATTCTTCCGTTTCTGCTTTGGAAAACTTCCTTCCTACTTTTTTAACTTGTGAAATTTTTTTTTTAAAGATTTTATTTATTCATTTGAGACAGAGATAGAGAGAGAGAGCATGAGCAGGGGGATAGGGGCAGAGGGAGAGGGAGAAGCAGACTCCCCACTGAGCAGGGAGCCCAAGATGGGGCTCAATCCCAAGATCCCAGTACCATGACCCAAGCGAAAGGCAGATGCTTAACTATCTAAGCCACCCAGGCCCCCCAACTTATGACCTTTTTTAGTAGCAGGACCTTCAAGATAGTCTCAGTGTATCTTCCAGATTGGGTCTTTGAGATTAATGAGGGTGGAGAGAAATTTCTGAAATGATCATACTGTACTGCTTCAGAGTTGACAGGTTCATTTTAATTGATTGCCATCACAGGAGCTCTGAATAGTCGAATTTTTCTAGAGATTAGAGTTCTGGAAGATAATATACAACTTAAATTTCATTGTTAAGGGGCGCCTGGGTGGCTCAGTAGGTTAGAGCCTCTGCCTTCTGCTCAGGTCATGATCCCAGGGTCCTGGGATCGAACCCCGCATCGGGCTCTCTGCTCAGCAGGGAGCCTGCTTCCTCCTCTCTCTTTGCCTGCCTCTCTGCCTACTTGTGATCTCTCTCTGTCAAATAAATAAATAAAGTCTAAAAAAAAAATTTTTCATTGTTAAATTGCTCTAAACTCAGTATTTATAGCTTCCCAAGTTTTTTACCCCCTACAAGTTGAAACTATTAATGCAGAATATTTAATAATTAACAAAGCATATTTGTCTTCATATTTCAAAGTAGAACCTAAACTGCATATTTATACTTACTTTAATGTTTATTGCCCACGGAAGTGAACATTTCTATGTCACCAGTTTTCCACTCAGCTAGGAAAATAATTGATAGAATTTTAACCTGCTACTTAGAAAGAGGTTTTTAACTGGAAAATCACAGTGGTTGCCAAATAAAATAGCTGCCAGTTTTTGAATGCTTGCTGTGTGCCAACCACTATGTTGGTGTGTTTACATATGTACTCATTTAACCATCATAGCTTTGTAAGGCATAACCTATTTTTGCATATAAGGAAAGTGAGGTTCTGATCATTTAAATAGTAAGTCCAACATCTTACCAGCTAGTATGATGCAGAGTCAAGACTGAAACACAAATATTTATTGATGTTTCCTATTCTTTCCAATTGGTTTCACACTTAAAAACCTAGAAATTTTGAATCACATCATGAATTGTAGGCAAACAAACAAAATCCAGTTCCTTTCACAAGCATGTGTGGTAGAAACTACACTTGTATTGTTCTTTGATTCCATTTCTGTAACTTTAACTGCAAGCTAGAAATGAAAATTAGAGTTTAGTACTAAAATTGAATTTCTAGTACCTGCAGTTGTTTGGTTGGATGAGAACTGGGGGGATGAGGGAGATTGCTTTTGTATTCCAGTAATTTTCTACTGTTAATGATTTTTAGATTTTTTTCCCCTAAGGATGTTAGAAGTTTTGTTTTTGTTTTTTAAGAAAGATTTTATTTTTAAGTACTGTCTACACCCAACGTGGGACTTGAACTTACAACCCTGAGATCAAGAGTCACATGCTCTACTGACTGAGCCAGCCAGGAGCCTCAGTTAGAAGTTTTTTGGGTTTTGTTTTGTTTTTTAAAGATTTTATTTATTTATTTGACAGAGAGAGAGAGATCACAAGTTAGAGAGGCAGGCAGACAGAGAAGGGGAAGCAGGCTCCCTGCTGAGCAGAAAAGCCAGTGCGGAGCTCAATCCCAGGACCTTGAGATCATGACCTCAGCTGAAGGCAGAGGCTTAACCCACTGAGCCATCCAGGTGCCCCTAGAAGTATTTTTGTGGAAGAACACATAGGATGGTTCCTAGAAGAAATTTGTTCTTATAGATGTAAATATTTTTGGTTAAGTTTTAAATAATATTTATGAAAAGAAATCACTGTCTGAATTTTAGTATTAAGAGTCATCAAATAATAGCTTGCTATATATTTAAATATACTGTGAAAGTTGGTTTTCCTGATGGGACAGTATTATCTCTTTGGGTACCTAGAAATTTTGGTCATTGTTCTTGGTGGATAAATTTTCTTTTTTCTTTTTTTTTTTTTTTTTGTTTTTTAGATTTTTTTTTTTTAAGATTTATTTTTATTTGCCAGGGAGAGGGGCAGAGGGAGAGAGAGTCTCAAGCAGATTCCACACCGAACGTAGAGCCCCATCTCTCAACCCTGAGATCACAATCTAAGCCAAAACCAAGAGTCAGATGCTTAACCAACTATGCCACCCAGGCACCCCTGGTGGATAAATATTCTAAAAATGCAATTACATAAGTAGACCTTTTTCAAGTGAAGCAAAATTTTCTCAGCATGTTTGTTTTTTCTTTCCACTTATCTTCAAGCTGTATTTGAAAACAAGAGAGCTTTCTATCCCCACTCCAATTTCCCATCCCCTGCTCTGGCTCAGAGAACAATTTTAATATGCAAATGAGTGTTAGTTATAGTTGTCACATTTTCTTTGATAGTCTTTCTTATTTCTCTGGTTTAGAAAATAATTTCATAATTTGCTCTGGTGTTTTCTTCTACTTTATAGCGTTAATAGGCTTTTATGAATCTCTGGGAAGAATCCTTTAGTTAGATAGACTTATTGTTTTAGCACTCAGTTCTAAATTAACAAATTGAGTGTAGGCAGTTGTTCATATCTGCAAATATTTCCCATTCATCTGTTTTTACCTCTTGGGCTGCTGGTGGTGGTAGGTTATTAATTTAACACCTGTCTTCCCAAATATACCATTGAAAAGTATTACTGTCAAAGACATTATTTTTCCTAAAGACAAAAATCTATTTTAGTTATAAATTCATGATTATAAAATGGGAGCATACTCTTGTAAAGATCTTTATTCTTTACCATGTGTATTCTTGATATATATAAAATTATTTTAGGGATAAGTTTTTTAGCACATGAGACCTTTGGTTCTTATTGTGTGTGTTCCATTCCATTTTGACTTTATCTTACTTTCTTGCATTAGACTCTAGTTTTTGTGGATTCTTTTAATTTTAATGTAAATAGCCATTTTTGTGTGAATATGTAATGTTTGCTTATCAGTATAATAAATTCTAAGAAACTAGCTTAAATTTTTTGCTTTACCAAATATTATTTGAAATTACTAGATCTCAGTAAGGTCTGGGCACCAACTAATTATTTTATGGAGGGAAACTTATTTGACTTATCTTTGACTTTTTCTATGTATGCTCAGAATATGAATGAGTTTGCCCTCCTCAAGAAACTAGGAAAACTCTCCACTAGTTCTACTTTAAAATCCAAGTATTGAAACAGCTGAAGAGGGTAATAAAGAGCTAAATCTTAGTGTCCTCCCAATCTCCCCTGTGTCTCATTAGTTGAACCCAATGCAAGGTAGAGCCAAAGAAGCCAATTAGTGATTAATGTATGTCCTACAGGTTACACCTGTCGGGCATAGAGCAGGAAGAGAAGGCTGGAGAGTGATGTTCACCCCTATTCTCCCTTGCTTTTTTTTTTTCTTGCTTTTTTTTTTTTTTTTTTAAATACACAGCCAGAGTAGTTTTGAGAAAACATAAGAAAGACCTTGTCAGATGCCTGCCCCAGTGATTTCTGTAGCACCTTAGAAGTCGTTAAAGCCTATGTAGTCTGACATCCAAAGCTCTTCTACTTTGATGGCTTCATCTCTTACTTACTCGTTTATGCAATTTTCTTGAGTGACACCACTCTCCTTGTGGTTTCTTGAACACTCCAGGAACATGCCTGCTTTAGGGCCATTAAAGGTTTCTTCCATCGGCTTGAGCTCTCTTCCTTCAGTATTCCGTGTGATTCACTTCAGGATTTACTTGGATGTCACCCTCTCTGCAAGGTCGTTCCTGGCCATCTGTCTGATGTTTCGACAGCCCTCTCATCAAATCCTGATGTACTTTTTCTCCATAGAAAAATTCTATTTTCTATCTATTTCTATTTCTATTTGTTGTCTATTATATTTTACATTATATGTAGCTTTAATATATTTAGTTTAATGTGAGTTCCCTGAGGATAGGGGTCGTTTTTTTCTGTTTTCCTGATGTTTTTCCAGTTTCTAGATCAGGGTTGACACAAGAAGATGCTTGATAAATACTTGTTTATCAAATGAATAAAACCAAAAAAAGGATATCATCCTTTTCCTAAGTTTTTTCCTATAATAAAATATTTGAAATCCAGAAAAACAAAAAAAATCCAAGTATTAAGGCTATAATATGATTATTGTTGGTTTAGAGTAAGATTTTGCTGCATTTTTCATCCTTTTTTTAAAATTTACAAAACACTGACTTATATTCTCATATACAGCATATATATAAAACACATATCTCATTTTATAACATATATTCTTTTATTTATTATGTATAATATATAAACCAGCATAATAGAATTATGCACATATGAACTACTACACAACTTAGAAATTAGAACATTAATAACATCCTGGCATCCACCTGTATTTCCCTCCCTATAGCATTCCTTGTCTTTCCCCTACAGATAATCACTACTCTGAATTTTGAATTTATTATTTCCTTGCTTAAAATTTTTTAAAGATTTTTAAATTATTTTTAAGTGATCTAAGCCAGCCAGATGCTCCTAAAAAAATTTTTAATACATATGCATATCCCTAAACAGTGTATTACTTGCCCTTTTTCTTGAGCTCTGTGAATATAGATTTTGCCTTTTAAGATTTATCCATATTACTGTTTCTGTAACTTATTTTCATTGCTGTATGATAATCTGTTAGGTGAATATACCACAATTTATCCATTTTTATGTCAAAAGACATTTGGTTTCTTTCTAGTTTTTTGCTATTATAGATAGTCATAGATTGAATATTTCTGCATTTATACATTTATATGTCTCTTGGTACACAGGTTGAAGAGTCTGTGTAGGATGTATACATGGGAATGGAATTGTTGGTACATACTGATATGTGCATTTTCAGATTTATAGCATTTATTGTTTTTCCAAATATGGCCCTTTTTTGTTGTGATTCTTTTAATTGTGGTGAAATTTATACAACATACAATTAACCTTATAAAGTAATACAATTCAGTGGCATTTATTGTCTTCATAATTATCCACCACCTTTAATTTCAAAACTCTGTCATTACCCCAGAAAAATAAACCATTGTCCATTCTATAATCACTCCCCATCTCCCCCCATCCCCACCCCCCACTCCAGCCACCTGGTAAACACTAATCTGCTTTCTGTCTCTGTGGATTTGCCTATTCTGGGTATATTATAAAGAAGAAACCATATAGTATGTGACCTTTTGTGTCTGGATTCTTAGCATATTGTTTTTGAGGTTTATCAAGTTGAAGCATGTATCAGTACTTCCCTTTTTTATGGCTGAATAATATTCCATTGTATGTATATGCCAGTTTGTTTATCCTTTTCATCCACTGATGGACATGTGACTTATTTTTCCACCTTTGCCTATTAATGAGTCATAAATAATGATGCTATAAACATTTGTGTGCAAGTTTCTTTGTGCATATGATTTCATTTCTCTTGGGTATATTCCTAGGAATGGACTTGCTGGTGCTTGCTTGATAGTTTATTGTTTTTTCCTTGTTAATTTTCTTTTGATACTTTTTTTAATGTTCTCCATTTGAAAATTCTAATAGATGTGTATATAAAAAGAAAATTCCAGTATCAGAAATCTTTGGAGATATGTATTTATGTCTCTCCTTCCTTGAGGCTTGTTTTTTACATGTTTGCTACTCTTTGCCAGTTTATTTTTTATTGTAGTCTTTGGGAATCTTAGGAGCCTAAATTGGGGATTAATTGCCCCAGAGAAAATTTCTTTTGCTTTTGGTAGTGCTAGGGTGTGCTACATACCTGGGAACACTTCAGCTCCTTTAGAGGATCCCAGACCTTTGTTTCTGATCCATCTCAGAGCTGATAATAGCCATCAGGATAACCTTTTTTTTTTTCCCCTCATATTTGCTTACTATACCCTGTTCCTGCTCTAGTATCAGTTCACTTGTTTGTTTGGCTTTTAAGATTGCTAGGCACCCAGGAAATAGAACAGTGTGTTAAATAGCTTTGTCTACCAGCTAGTTATTTTGTGGCAGGAAAGCCCTTTTGGGTAGCTCACTGAATAGAAGAGATCTTTGTAGATGTTCTTCCAAAGTGTCCTGTGGGTAATATGTGTGCATTTAGAAAAACGATCATTTTTTGTTGAGGAAATTTGGAGTAGGAATGCTTTAAAAGAACAATACATTTGTAAAATACAAACTTTAAGTATGGTCATTGTTTCCTTCTTGGACATTCATTGTATAAGTGTCAGATATTTTGTGCCTTTTAAAAAAACTATTCTCTGGAAACACAAGATTAGGTCTATTTAATTTATGCCATACAGTTCATAGTTATGTCTTCACCTCTGTATTGAAGTGAAATAAAAGATCGAACAAGATGGCCCTTGTCTATATTTACTGATGAAATGTAAATTTGAGGGCGCCTGGGTGGCTCAGTGGGTTAGGCCTCTGCCTTTGGCTCAGGTCATGATCTCAGGGTCCTGGGATCGAGTTCCACATTGGGCTCTCTGCTCAGCAGGGACCTGCTTCCTTCTCTCTCTCTGCTTGCCTCTCTGCCTATTTGTGATCTCTGTCAAGTAAATAAGTAAAATCTTAAAAAAAAAGAAGCGAATTTGAGAGACAGTAATAGCTAATACTTATAGAGGGCTTATGTGCTGGGCACTGCTCTAAATATTTATGCTTAAACCTCACAACTATTCTATGAAGTAGGTATCCTTATTGTCTCCATTTTGTGTGAGGTAAAATAAAAAGCACAGGAAAATTAAGTGTACTTTTCTAAAGTCATGAAGTTAGTACATGATAGAAGCTATGATGCAGACCAGGCAGTCTGGCCTCAGAGTCCATGTGATTAAATACTATGCTTCTCTACAATATAAGAAGTTTAGAAGCGGCATTTATTGGTAGATTTAAAAAGAATATTCCAAATGACTTTCTTAATTTTTGAGATAGGTGGGATACTAATTGTCCGATTTTAGTAACACTGTATATTTTTATTTCCTTTTCTGATTTCATTTGTCTCATCAGCTATTTTAGGTGAATATAGTCTATATAAAAATAAGTTGTTTTTTTTTTTCTTAAAGATTTTATTTATTTATTTGACAGACACAGCAAGAGAGGGAACACAAGCAGGGGGCGTGGGAGAGGGAGAAGCAGGCCTCCCGCTGAACAGGGAGCCTGATGCGGGGCTTGATCCCAGGATCCTGGGATCATGACCTGAGCGGAACGCAGACATCTAACAAATGAGCCACCCAGGACTCCCTAAAAATAATTCTTGTAAAACTGAAATGTGCCCTTTTTAGCTAAAATGCATTTCATTGTACCATGTTTTTAAAACCATTTTTAACTGTTTGATTGAGGTGTATTTTATATTTCATAAAATGTACTCATTGCAAGTCTACAATTTAATGCTTTTTAGTAATTTAATTGAGTGATCCAGCCATTACTGTAAATCAGGATTAGAACATTTTTATCCCCCTGGTAAGATCCCTCTTATTTACACAAAATTCTGTTCTCACCTCTAAACCAGGCAACCACTTATCTATCTTATCTCCAAAAATTTGTCTTTTCTGAATATTTCATTACCATACAACACTAGTAAAATACTGTTGACTTTATTTCCTTATGCTTTTGTACTTTTTATGCCCCCACTTTTTTTAATGTAATATTTCTAGACAAGATGATATACCTGCCAACATTGCTGAGGTGATATAATGTAGTGGTGATTCAGCATTTTTTAAATGAATTATTCATTAATTATGCCTTGGAGCAATAGCAGTTACGATTTTACTGTTTAAAACTACGACTGTATTAAGGGACTATTGTTCTTCTTTAACTACAATGAGGCAGACTGTTAAACTTGAATTCTTGTTTCTGCATTTTATAGTTTTTCCTTCTCTGCCTACTATTTTTGCTACAATCACTGTGCCTGCTCTTTAATATTTTTCTAGTGCACAGGCCCCTACTGAATCCTCAGAATAATTACCATGAATAAAATTTGAAGAAAATGTGAAATTTGTGGCATTAATTTGCCACTTTGAGATTAATTGGTACCTTTCCTGTTCTTGTAGTTGTTTGCCAGGCCCTTGCATTAGAGAGATGTTACTAGTTTTTTTATTTTCAGAATCTGTTTTTTATCCATTATCCTGATGGTGATCAGAATTTTTTGTGAGGTTTTTGGAATATAAAAGATGGCTGAAGTATTAGATTTGAATTAGAATCAAACAAACAAAAAATAAATACAAATCTTGAGGAAAAATAAAGAATCAAGCAGACATACATTTCAAAAGGCATAAGTAGGACATGAGTAATAATACCTTGACTAATTGACATCTCTTACATGTAGTAAGCATTGGAACAACATTTTGGTAAAACATTTCTAATTTCAGTCACATGAACATATATCACATTTTCCTTGAAATTTAAGTTATAGTATATTCTACAATACTTAATGAAAGGCTTTGCATGTTTAGGAAGAAGGTGAAAAACACTTTTTGAATTTCATTTTCTGTGTAAATTTTATTGATGTTAAAGGTGCTTCACAGAGTGATGATGGCTCCAGACCCAAGGATGAAACAAGGTAAGAGTTCACTTTTTGCTTTACTATAGAATATGAGAAGAGATAAGGGAAAATGAATATTAATTGTAGTCAGAATTTTAGTTTGACTAAAACAAAAGTTTAGACTGCTACAAGAATAAACAAGGGTCAGAAAATTCAGGACTCAGGCACCTGGCTGTTTCAGTGGCTGGAGCATGCATTTCTTGATCTCAGGGTTGTGAATTTGAGTCCCACCTTCGGTGTAGAGATTAGTTTAGGAAAAAAAATCTTTAAAAAAAAATTCAGGGCTCAGGGTAAGAAAGGAAATATTTATGAATGTTTCAGGACTCTTAGCTCATCTGACTGCAGTTCTCCAGATTAGGACAAGGATACCTGAATTGCTAGTACTTCTTTCAGCTTATAGAAATGAATATAAATATATATTGTCACTTTTCCAACAGCAGGGAGTTCCAAATCCTAGGGCCATCATTGAACTGTTAAATTTTTTTTCCTAGGAAAGCTGAGATACAAGCTTTGGGTATATAAGAAGGTCATCATGATCTGTGGTATCTTTTGGGCCTTTTTTGAGGAGCAGAGATTTGTACCAGCTGTTCACTATTACTCTAGATTGAGCACTTTTTTTTTTTTTTTTTAAGATTTTATTTATTTGAGAGAGAGCATGAGGGGGCCGGTTGGGAAGGAGGGGCACAGGAAGAGGGACAAGCAGACTCCCTGCTGAGTATGGAGCCCAAGGAGCTTAATCCCAGGACCGTAAGAGCATGACCTGAGCCCAAGACAGGGACTTAACTGACTGAGTCACCCAGACACCCCAGCACTATTTTTTTAAGTTTGTTTGTTTATTAATATATAATGTATTATTTGTTTCAGTTTATGTATTTTTTTTAATAATCTTTGTACCCAACGTGGGCCTCAAACTCATGATTCCCAGTTCAAGAGTCAAATGCTCTGACTGAGCCAGCCAGGTGCCAATAGATTCAGCAGTTTCATGTGCCTATCTGCCTTGAGGTCTAGGGTCTGAAAAATGTTGAATGCCTTGGGTTGTGTTAACTGACTTAAACTTTTATTTTAAAAATTTTTTCAAAGATTTATTTCTTTGAGAGAGAGAGAGAGAATCTTAAGCCTGCCGAGCACAGAGCCTGATGCAGAGTTCCATTCTAGGACCCTGAGATCATGATCTGAGCCAAAATCAAGACTTGGCCCAGCCACTTAATGGACTGAGCCAACCAAGTGCACCCTGACTTAAATTTTAAGTGTATAGTGGTTGTCCTAGAAGCTGGTAATGGGAGATAAACTTAGAAAAGGAAATGCTCCTAGTCTTAAAGCAGTAAGTAATGTATCTTAAAGAGTTAGAAAATCCCATTGGATTCTTTGTTTTTCCCAAACTGAGTAAGCAGTAAAAAGGAAGATGGTGAACCACGGAAGTCATGGTCAGAGGAAAAGAATAGAAAAGCAGTATGATAGAACATAAGGAAAATATCTGGAGAGGTGGGTGTTACAGTGTCAAGTGCTGTAAGAGAGGAGAGGTGGAGCAAGTAGAGCAAAATGTTGGTGGTTATTGAAGCTGAGTTGATAGGGAGTTTGTTGTACCCGTCTGTCTACTTTCGTGATGTAGGGAAAATTTCATAATAAAAGTTAAAAAAAGACAACTCAGCAAGATCTTTGGGGAAATGAAAATATATGAAACTGTTGTCTTTCATCTAATAGAGATCTACCTTCACAGTCGCTTCTGTAACAAAGATTCATCTCTCATACTAATCTCACAAGAGCTGAAAAATTAAGGACTAATAACATCTTGTTCAGGGATTAATAACTGCTTTTTTTTTTTTTTTTTTTTTGAGAGAGAGAGAAGGGTGGGAGGAACTGAGGGAGAGGGAGTGAGAGAGAGAGAGAATTTTAAGCAGCTTCCGTGCCCAGTGTGGAGCCCTATGATGCAGGACTCAGTCTCACAACTCTGAGATCATGACCTGAGCTGTCAGACGCTTAACCAACTGAGCCACCCAGACACCCTGGATAATAACTTTTATTGCTCAGTGTGATTAAAAAGCAATAGAAAAGGTTTTTAAAATTATATAAATATCTCTGTAGACTGGAAGACAACATAGGCCTTTTGTGCCTCTTTTTAGTTAGATGTTTAATAGAAGTTTTTTGAATTCCTGAAAATTTCTGCATAATAATGTATTAATATTTCAGTTTTCATTCATGAGTTGAGAACTTTTGCATAATAAATCCATATTTTTCCATTAGTGAGAATGTGATAGAATTTTGTATGCTTTCTTGAAAGTTTAAGTCATTTTCTTTTTTTGCAAACGTCAGGTTTGTTTGTTTGTTTGTTTTTTTAATTTTTAAGTAATCTCTGCACCCAATGTGGGGCTCAAATTTATAACCCTGAGATCAAGAGTTGTATGCTCTACTAACTGAACCAGACAAGTGCCCCCTACAAATCTCATTCTTAAAATACTTTATTTAAACTACTCTTGGGGCGCCTGGGTGGCTCAGTGGGTTAGGCCGCTGCCTTCGGCTCAGGTCATGATCTCAGGGTCCTGGGATCGAGTCCCGCATCGGGCTCTCTGCTCGGCAGGGAGCCTGCTTCCGTCTCTCTCTCTCTCTCTCTCCCTGCCTCTCTGTCTACTTGTGATCTCTCTCTGTCAAATAAATAAATAAAATCTTTAAAAAAAAAAAAAAACTACTCTGGACAACTATAAGTTTCTTGCAAAGGCATTCCTGGAGTCCTAGCTTCATGCCATTTATTTAATCAATGCTCTACATCTTCCCAAGTGAATCATTGTCAAAAATAATCTGAGGAATAGTGTCTTCTAAATTTCTGAGATGGCTAGAGTGATCTCTCAGCCTGTCTTTTGTGTTAAGCGTGAATTCCTTTGCATTAGCTTTTACTCCAGAGAGCATACCTCTGAGATGATGGGTTTGAAAAGCATTTTATAAACTGTCAAATGTTTTCTTTTTTTTTTTTTTTAAGATTTTATTTATTTGATAGAGACACAGCGAGAGAGGGAACACAGCAGGGGGAGTAGGAGGGGGGAAGCAGGCTTCCCACTGAGCAGGGAGCCCGATGAGGGCTCAATCCCAGGACCCTGGGATCATGACCTGAGCCTAAGGCAGACACTTAACAACTGAGCCACCCAGGCACCCCTTTCAGATGTTTTTAAATGGTACTCTGCAGTAATTATGGCCATGACTGGCTTTTCCCCTTTATTTTTATTTGCAGACTTCCTAACTATAAGATTAAAAAGCAGGGCAATATGTATACCCAGTGGACAAGGGCTTTGTGCCCATCTCCTCCAGTCCGTTGCCCTAGTTCTCATTTAGGAAGATGACTGAACAACTTTTGATTAGTTTACTTTTTTGTCCTAATTCAGGCACTATGTATACTGTGACTGTAGTCTTGTTACTCTTCTATTCTCTGTAACATGTCTGGATGTTTTGTGTTTCTCAGTGTTGTTTTTTGTCATTTTTATGAAGTTCAAGGTGATCGCTGCCTTGTACTCAAGATTTTGTTATTAGGAGTACCTTTCTGACTGTTATGACCTTATTGTATTAGCATCTTGGTTCTCCAGGGTACTTTATCCTGTCCATAAACATCCAAACTTATGTGTAAGTTAGATATATATGTGTGATGAGATAAGGAGAGGTTTGTGGTAAGATTGTGGAGCAGAGGAACAAAGCCATAGTAAAGCACATACTTTGTAGCTAATTCCTTTTAAAAGATAGTTGGTAGTGGTAAATTCATACTGACAATTCTGTATAGTGAATAGGTTTCCATGTTGGTTTTCAAAATCCATTTCAGGTTTTAGTTTCATACCCATTTATTAAAGGAACTAAATGGCTGTGTTTGTCAAACTTCGGAGTGCATCAGAATCACCTGGGAGACTTGTTCAACTATAGATTGTGTCTTAATCTCTAGTTCCCAATTTGCTGTGTCTAGTTTTGGGCCCAAGATTTGTGTTTCTCAGGTTTCTAGGTGATGGTGATGATGTTAGACCAGGCCATATACTTTGAGAACCACTATGGTTAGACATACAGCTATTTCTTAGATTACAGCTAACTAGTATGGGAAATATTTTTCCGTTATGTAATGAAGTCTGTTTCTTGAAAATCCCGCCTTGCAGAATTGTCATTCTACCTTAATCTCATACTCTTACTTCAGAACTAGTTTGAATCTTGTTTCTTTTGTTGAACTTTTAAAATTTTTGTTTATTATTAGAAAATATTGCTTGATGGTTTTAAAAAATGTTTATCAGTATGTAAAATGTTTAAAAGCTTCATGGAAGAAATGGCATTTGACCCAAGACCATAAAGCATAATTATAATTTGGCTTTGCATGCTTTGGGGAATTGGAGAGGGGAAGGACTTCTAGGTGGAAGGAAGAAAAACAGTTATGGAGATGGGGAACAGGGTCTTCAGTTATAACATAAATAGCTAAAAATAGAGTAATTGAAAGGGAAAAATGGGAGGCGGTGAATTTGAGAGTGGAATCAACCAGTTAATGTTTATTGCCTCTTATATGTCAGGCATTGTGTTGAGCATGTTTCCCCTCATTTCAGTGACTCTTGAACATTTTTATGAAGTAGGTAGGTGTATATCATTTTTATGGGTGATGAGAAAACTGAGGCTTAGAAAGGGAAAGGAACTTGCTTGAGTATTAATAAGGCTCAAGGTAGCATAGTTGAACCTGGGATTACCTGACCTTCAGAGCCTGAACTCGTAATTGTCATGCTTTACTGTGACCTAAAGTGGGACTTCTTTTTTTTTTTTAATCACATAAGTGCTTGACCCTCAATAAATGTCAGTTATTTTTAATGTTACATAAGTTGGGGCCAGATGGAGGTTTTGGTTTGTAAATACAGACATACTTCATTTTATTGTGCTTTGCAAATATTTTGTTTTTCACAAATTGAAGGTTTGTGGCAACCCTGCATTGAACAAATCTGTCAGCACCATTATTTTTAACAGCATTCACTGACTTGTGTCTCTGTCACATTTTGGTAATTCTTGAACTATTTCAATCTTTTTCATTGTCATATTTGTAGTGGTGATCTGTGATCAGTGATCTTTGATGTTACTGTTGTAATTGTTTTGGAGTATGACAAACTGTGCCCATGTAAGATGATGAACTTAACTGATAAATGTGTGTGTTCTGACTGCCCCACCAATAGGCTGTTCCCTGTCTCTCTCCCTCTTCTTAGGCCTCCTTATTCCCTGAGTTGCAACTGTTAGGCCAATTAATAACCCTGCAGTGGCTTCTAAGTACTCAAGCGAAAAAGAAGAATTGCTTGTCTCTCACTTTAAATAAAAAACTAGAAATAATTAAGCTTAGTGAGGAAGGCATTTTGAAAGTCAGGATAGGCCAAAAGCTAGGCAGGGCTCTTGCACCAAATAGTTAACCAAGTTGTGAGTGCAAAGGAGAATTTCTTGAAGGAAGTTGAAAGTGCTATTTCAGTGAACACACAAATGGTATGAAAGCAAAGCAGCCTTATTGTTGATATGCAGACCATTTTAGTAGTCTGGATAGAAAATCAAACCAGCTACAACTATCCCTTAAGCTAAAGCTTAATCCAGAGCAAGGCCTTAATAACTCTCTTCAGTTCTGTGAAGGCTGAGAGAGGTGAGGAAGCTGCAGAAGAAAAGTTTGAAGTGAGTGGTGTTTGGTTCATGAGGTTTAAGGAAAGGAGCCATATCCATTATCATAGAAGAACAAGGTGAAGCAGCAAGTGCTGATGTAGAAGCCAAAGCAAGTTATCCAGAAAATCTGGCTAATTCATGAAGGTGGCTACACTAAACAACAGATTTTCAACATAGTTGAAATAGCCTTATATTGGAAGAAGATGCCGTCTAAGACTTTCATAGCTGGAGAGAAGTTAGTTCTGGCTTAGAAGGGCAGGCTGACTCTCTTGTTAGGAGCTAATACAGTTGGTGACTGAAGTTGAAACCAGTGCTCATTGGCCATTCCAAAAATCCTAGGGCCCTTAAGAATTTAAATTTACTCTGCCTGTGCTGTATAAACAGAACAAAAAAACCTGGATGACAGTGTATCTGTTTATAAGGTTTATTGAATATTTAAAGCCCACTGTTGAAGCCTACTGCTCAGTAAAAAGATGCCTTTCAAATGTTACTGCTCATTGGCAGTGCACCTGGTCACCCAAGAGCCCTAATGGAGATGTACAACAAGATTAATGTTTTCATGCCTGCTAACACAGCATGCATTCTGCAGCCCATGGATCTAGGAGTAGTTTTGACATCAGGTTTTATTATTTAAGAAATGCATTTTTAAAAAGATTTTATTTATTTATTTGAGAGAGAGCACAAGCAGGAGGGAAAGGCAGGCAGAGGGAGAAGCAGGCTCCCTACTGAGCAGGGAGCCCAATGTGGGACTCGATCCCAGGATCCTGGGATCATGACCTGAGTCGAAGGCAGACACTTAACTGAGTCACCCAGGCATCCCATACATACATACATACATACATACATACATACATTTATTTATATATATATATTAAATTTTTATTTATTTCAGAGAGAGGGAAAGAGAGCTCACAGATGAGCAGGAGGGGTGGGGCTGGGAGAGAATCTCAAGCAGACTCCGTGCTGAGCGTGGAGCCCAGTTGGGAGTCTCTGTCCCACGAATGTGAGATCACAGCCTGAACTGAAACCAAGAGTCAGATGCTTAACCTACTGTGCAATCCAGGCACCCCAGGAAATACATTTCTTAATGTATTTCTTAATGACTGCTATAGATAGTGATTTCTCTGATGGATCGGACAAGATAAATTGATAACCTTCTGGAAAGGATTAAACATTCAAATGCCACTAAGAACATTTGTGATTCATGGGAGGTCACAATGTAAACATTAATAGGAGTTTGAAAAAAATTGATGACAATCCTCATGGATGACTTGGAGGGCTTAAGACTTCAGTGGAGAAAGTAATTGCAAATGTGATAGGAATAGCAAGAGAGCTCGCATTAGAACCCGGGCCTAAAGATGTGACTGAGTTGCTGCAATCTCATGGTAAAACTTAAGTAGACGAGAAGTTTTTCTTACGGATGACTTAAAGAAAGGGGGTTTCTTGAGATCAAATCTACTCCTGGTAAAGATGCTGTGCAGATTGTTAAATGACAACAAAGGATGTAGAATATTACACAAACTTAGTTACAGAACAGCAGGACGGTTTTAGAGGATTGATTCTGATTTTGAAAGAAGTTCTACTTTGGTAAACACAGTATCAAACAGCATTGCTACATAGAAATCATTTGTGAAGGGAAGATTCAGTTGTTCTGGCAAACGTTATTGTTGTTGTAAGAAATTGCCACAACCACATAGGGGAAAAGAGGAAAAAATGAAACAAGACAAAACAAGAGAGGGAGACAAACCGTAAGAGACTCTTAATCTCAGGAAGCCGACTAAGGGTTGCTGGAATGGAGGGCAGTGGGAAGGATGGGGTGACTGGGTGATGGACAGTGGGGAGGGTATGTGTTGTGGGGAGTGCTGTGTATTTTGTAAGACTTATGGATCAGAGGCCTGTGCCTCTGAAACAAATAATACATTATATGTTAATAATTTTTTAAAAAAGAAAGAAATCGCCACAGCCACCCCAACCTTCAGCAACCACCACGCTTATCAGTCAGCAGCTATCAGCATCAAGGCAAGACCCTCCACCAGCAGAAAGATTAAGACTTGAATCACTTTCAGGGTGATGATGGTTAGCATTTTTTAGCAACAAAGTATTTTTACATTAAGATTAGTACATTGTTCTTTTTAGACATAATACTGTTGCACACTTAATAGACTATAGCATAGTGTAAACATACATGCACTGAGGAATTTTAAAAAATTGACTTTAATACTTGCCTTATTATAGTGGTCTGGAACCAGTATTTTTGAGGTATGCTGGTATAGGCTCATGGAATCTTTCTGTGGAGAGGAAAGTCTCTAAAAATATTTAAATGAGGCATTGGTGTGATCAGAACTCCATTGGAAAAATTATTTTATTTGATAATCATGTATAGTTGATTATATGGTGGTGAATGAAGGTGGGAAGACCTAGGCAGGAAGTTGTTACAGTAATCCAATAAGAGAGAAGGAGGGTTAGAACTGGGACACTGGTGGTGGAAGAGTAGAGAGAGAATGTGGAAGTGAAATCAGTGAGACTTTAGCATCAGGAGGCACAGGAGAGAAGAAGAGTCAAGTTTCCCAGGAAGATAGCTGTACCACTCATGGAACTGGAACATGGGAGGAATGATAGTTTTAGAATTGGAGAGTTATTCTAGATCTCCTGCATTTAGTTGATAATTTGGTACCAGAGGATAAGAATGAGACAGGGATGACCATTTCTGATTTGGGAATCATTTCCGAGGTGATATTTGAAATCATGAAATTTGAGACTCTAGGGGAAAAGTCATGGAAGAGGAAAGAACAAGAACAATGGGAACTATATTTAGTGAATGGAAGGAAGAAAACAAACTGAAGAAGAGATGGTTAGAAGTGGGAGTAAAAGATTAGAAAAACACTGTCACAGAAGTTAAGAGAAATGTTTTTATTTATTTATTTATTTTTAAAGATTTTATTTAGTTGAGAGACAGTGCAAGAGAGCACAAACAAGAGGAGCAGCAGAGGGAGAGGGAGAAGCAGGCCTCTCACTGAGTAGGGCTCAGGGCTTGATCCCAGGATCCTGAGATCATGACCTGAGCTGAAGGCAGACGCTTAACCGACTAAGCCAGCTAGGCGCCCCAGTTTATCATTTTTCATACTGTTAAATATCTGTTATTTGCCTTTAAGTCATTATTTTATTTTAAGATTTTATTTATTTATTTGACAGAGAGAGATCACAAGTAGGCAGAGAGGCAGCCAGAGAGAAGGAGAAGCAGGCTCCCCGCTGAGCAGAGAGCCTGATGTGGGGCTAGATCTGAGATCATGACCCAAGATGAAAGCAGAGGCTTAACCCAGAGTTTTTGATTTCTGTATATTTAAATTTATTCAGAAATAAGTTCACTGTTCACATTTCCTTTTAAAGGTCTCATAGTTTCATTTTTTTGAAATCAGTTTTTAAATCATCCTGGAATCTCCTCTGTTCTTGGAACAAGCTGAACCTCTAACCTGACTTCTCTTTTTCCACATAGCCAGTTTTCCTTGGCTTAGTCCAGGACCTCATTCTCTTCTACAGTATTTGTCAGCATTAAATACCCCATATTTTAAAAACACTTCTCTTGGGGTACCTGGGTGGCTCCCTGCTCAGCAGAGTCTGCTTCTCCCTCTCCCTCTACCCCTCACCCCTGGCTCGCTCTCTCTCTCGCACTCTACATTCTCTCTCTTGCTCTACACTCTCTCCCTCAAATAAATAAAATCTTTTAAAAAAATCCTCAGATTGTAAAAAGATCTTACAAATAATAAGGAAAACGATTCTCTAATAACAGAAAGATTTACAGGAGATGTATACAGTTCATGGAAGAAGAAACTCAAATGGCTTCTAAGTGAAATATTGTTGAACATTAACATTTTTATTTACCAGATTAGCAAAGACTTAAAAATATTTACATACTTGATGGTGAAATGGGCATTTTCATAACTAACTGATAGGAAAATACCTTTGAAAATATTTTTAAAAAAATTTAGCAGTCAGTATTTCAGTCTTCAAAATATTTGCATACTTTAACCCAGGTATTCTATTGACTGTCTGTGGGGAATAGAACTACCCTCCCCACCACTACCACCACCAAAAGAAAAGAAAAAATGTTGGGATGATGACATGTCTATATGTTATTCTATAATCATTAGATATTATAAATGTTTTTGAATAATTTGGGGGAAGTGCCCCATATATAATAAATAACAAAACAAACACAAATTTGCTCAAGGTAGGAAACATTTAATCATCACAGACACAGCCAATGAAATAGGACTGGCAAGAAATGGGCATCCATGTCTTAATGGGAATGATCTCCAGAATGTAGGATGGAAGGTGATTTTATAATTAGAAGCTATTTTTCACTTTGAAAGAGTGGAAGTCTTTGGAAAATTAAAATTACTAAATACGTTAATTACATAAATACAAGAAATTATAATGAAGGAAAAGAGAATGAAAGAACAAACAGCTTTGGCGTGGCACCTGGCTGGCTCAGTTGGTAGAGCATTTGACTCTTGATCTCGAGGTCATGAGTTCGAGTCCTACATTGGGTATAGAGAGTCAATCAATCAATCAATCTTTAAAAAAACAAAACAAAACAAAACAAAAACCAGCTCTGAAGAGCAGTAGGATTGAGGAAATGTTTAGGTTGAGGAGTTTGATTATATTTGTGAAGTAAGAGGAAAGAGCTGGAAGAAGGAAGATGATGGAAGATATAAGGAGTTAAATGATGGTGGAAAGTCCTAGAGGATATAGGCTGAAATCAAGGACACAAATTAACCTTGAAGAAGTGAAGAGATTTCTTTTTCCCCCAAAAAAGGGAAACAAAGAAATGAAGGTGATTAATGGCACAGAGAATTTTTTATGATTGATTTATTATTATTTTTTAACAGAAGTTTATTCTTAAATGTATAGCAGGATCTAAGACTTACTCTAGCTATAGTTGACAATAGATGCTACAACAGACAGGGAATCCAGATGTTTAAACAGGAGTAGAATTAAGGAACACCATTTGTCTCAGACACAAGAGACAGCTTACTTTTCGTCAAATTTCTTAATTCCATCTATGGCCAGGGGGCCCTTCCCTGCAGCCTTTGCTTTTAGCTCCTTGAGTTTTTTCTGCCCCTCCTCTGTTTCTGCTTAAGTGCCTTATCTTCCTTGTACATTTCCTTGGCCTGCTTTTTGGGCTACTTCAGAAGCTTCTGCCATCCTTGTGGCCGGACATTGCACCTGCTGCCCCTTCAGAACAGAGACGTTTAGACAGTTGAAGGTTAGTAGATAATCATCATGTTAGAGAAGAGGCAACATCGGAGCCATCTACAGATTGGGAAAGTGGTCAAGAGTAGATTAGATAGGTAGGAAATGATTGATATCCAAGCAGTATGGGTAGTCCAGTTGAAGTTGTTAAATAACTTTTGTTAAATAGCTTTTGTTACCTCAGTCCCTAAAATGAGCAAGCTTTAAGAAACTGATGTCTGCCAGGATAAGAAGATGGAGACTCAAGAAACACAATTTTAATTTCTTTTTGTTTTTTGTGTAGGTCTCTTTAATTTTACAGCACCTAGTAAAAGTCCTTTGCCTTACCAGATTACTATCAATTTTTTTATTACTGTTAATTTTAACATCAGTACACCAATCCCAATGAATGCATGGTGTTCAGTTGTCATAGTCCTCCATAATTTCTAATTGTTTAGCTCCCAGGAGATTTGAGGTGTGATTTCTTCCTTTTTAACAGGGAAAAAAGTGCTCACTTTGGCAGCACTTAACTAAGCGGGGGCAGGGAGAAAAGACTACCTTGTTAGACATTGGAAAGGAAAACCTCTGGACTTTTTCTTACTGGGTACAGTGAAAAATTTACAGGGACCTTTTATAGAACAGACTGCCCCTTTAATTTGGTACTTTTTTAAAAACTAGTTTATTTACTCTGCTAAATTACACCTGATTTTGCCACCAGAACATTATCTGTCATTACTTCTTGGCCCCAGAGAAGAGTAGTAGAAAAAGTAAGAAGTAAATGAAGGATTAGTTGTAGTGGAAGGATTGCTTGGGGCTAGGGGATAATGGGTAATAATGAAGGAATTAAAGGCACTAGGGGAAGTAGTAGCCTATGGTGGAGCCCAAGTGGGACTTGAAGGGAGCTGATGAACTATGAAGTTAAGAGGGGGTTAAAAGTCATAATGAGAGTGAATCAAAGATAAAGTAGGAGGCAGGTAGGAGTAGAAGGCTGTAGATAGAGAGAGTTGAAAATTAAAAGACCTAGAAAGCAGGAGCAATTCTAACCAACAAGGAAATTTAAGGAGTTGTCATATTTCCAGGTTGTCAGATAACTATGTTGAGAAACAAGGCCAAGTTTTTAGAAGGGTAAACAGCATGGATGTTGAAATTTCCCAAGCTTTTATTTTTTTTAAATGATTTTATTTATTTATTTATTAGAGAGAGAGAGAGATGACAAGTAAGCGGAGCAGCAGGCGGGGGTGGGGGGGAGAGCAGGCTCCCCGCTGAGCAGAGAACCCCATGCGTGGCTCAATCCCAGGACCCTGAGATTATGACCTGAGCAGAAGGCAGAGGCTTAACCCACTGAGCCACCCAGGTGCCCCAAAATTTCCCAAGCTTTTAATCCTCAACAAGAGAACCAGTTTTGCTGTACCTTTGTAATAACAGATTTATCTCATGCCCTGAATGTTCCTACTTACTCACATATTCCTAAAACTTGACTAGCACTGAGGTACAAAGAGATTAAGTAACTGAGTTGCCTGGGTGGCTTAGTCTGTTAAACATCTGACTCTTGATTTTGGCTCAGGTCATAATCTCAGGGTTGTGGGATAGAGCCCAGTGATGGGCTCCTTGCTGGGCATGGAGCCTGCTTAAGATTCTTTCTCCCTCTCTCTCTACCCCACCCCTACTCTCCCTCTCTTAAAAAGAGAGAAGTAACTTTTCTTTGGTCATGTAACTACAGAATTAGAGGGGCACCTGGGTGGCTCAGTTGGTTGAGCATCTGCCTTCGGCTCAGGTCATGATCTCTGGGTCCTGGGATTGAGCCGTATCTTAGGCTCCCAGTTTGGTGGGGAGTCTGCTTCTCCTTCTCCCTCTGCCTCAGGCTCCCAGCTCGGTGGGGAGTCTGCTTCTCCTTCTCCCTCTGCCTCTCCCCCTACTTGTGCTCTCTCTGTCTCTGTATCTCTCCGAAATGAATAAAACAAACAAAAAATCTTAACAGCAGAGTCAGAGCTAGAAACCTCAGTTTCGTAGTTTTGGTTCATTCTATCATTTGTTGTCTATCTTTTAAAAAATATTGGTTCTTAAAAACATTAAGAACTAATTAGTAATCTCTTGAAATAGTATGGGAGGCAATACTTAGAGTCTTAAAGAGGTATACTATTCAAAATGGGTTTGGAACTTGGCACCTGGGGGAGGTGTAGCAGTGTCAAAGCTGACTCTTCTTGCCTTCAGTTCATATTTTGGGGTGGCTTGGCCTTCCTGTAGGCAGTCAGCAGTACCCAGGTGTTGACTGCCAATTACTGAACTGTTCTTCTATTCAAAGTAAGCATTTGAGGCACCCCCAAAGCAGTCTTGTTATATCCTACTATTCACCCAGATCACCTGAGGATCTTACTAAAATCCAGTTCTGATATAGTGGGTGCTGGGAGTGGAGTGCAAGATTGTACATTTCTCTCCTTTTTTTTCTTTTTTAAGATTTTATCTGTTATAGAGCAGGCATCCAAGTGAGGGGAAGGGCAGAGGGAGAGGGGAGGGACAGGCTGACTTGGAGCCTGATGCAGGGCTCAGTTCCTATCCCACAACCCCAAGATCATAAACTGTGCCAAAACCAAGCAAATGAGCCACGCAGGTGCCCCAAGATTGTGCATTTCTAATAAGCTCTTACGTGTTACCCTTGCTTCTGTTCCAAAGACTACTTTGAGTAGAAAGGCCCTAAAGAACTTTAAGGCAACATAGTTTAAAAATGATTTAATTTTTGGTGCTGCCTCTCAATTTTAATTTCTTGAATTAAGTAGATTTTACTTTGTTCAGTCTTATTTTGAAGGTCCAGTAGAGTACTGAATTAATACTGTGTAGTAGTTCACTGCTTACCAAGTAGTAGATAGCAGTCTTAACTGAGGCATCTTCAAACTGGCTACATTCACTCTTTGCTTTCTAATTCATGACAAGATCCCCCTGGGAAAAGGAACCAACTATATTTAGCTGACCATAGTAGTGACTTTCAATTTGACATTTCCTGTTGTTTTCCCCTTTCTTCTCTTTCCCTCAATTAATGTCATTGGTTTGAAGAAATGATAACCTCCTTAAAAAAAAAAAAAAAAAAAAAAAAGGTCTGTGTGTACCTCTGCTCTAGAACACTAATTTTCCTTTTTTTTTTATTTTTTAAGATTTTATTTATTTATTTGACAGAGAGAGGGAGATCACAAGTAGGCAGAGAGGCAGGCTGAGAAAGAGGGGGAACCAGGCTCCCCACTGAGCAGAGAGCCCGATGCGGGGCCCAGTCCCAGAACCCTGAGATCATGACCTGACCCGAACGCAGAGGCTTAACACACTGAGCCACCCAGGCACCCCAGAACAATAATTTTCAACATTTTATATATCATTTACTGGGATGGAGAGAAAGCATCTTGTCTTTGGGATAAAAGTATTTCTTCTGCCAAAGAACAGTCAGCCCTATCCCAAAACTGAATACTGTTAAGAGCCCGTGGAAACCAGGAAAAGGGTGGTGATATTAGCTGTGGTCCTAATAAAATAATGCCCTTCCTAAGACATTTGGATTTTGAGAATTTGACTCTGTTCTTGCTTATACAAGGCCTCCAAAGACTTTCTTGAAATCGGAATCACCTTACCTAATAGTTTTGAAGGCTCACAAGTGTTTCTGTGTGCTTTGGCAACCCCTCATTCTATCTGGGTGGGCTCTGAGGGTTGTATATAAGACTCTGCCCAAGGGCTATTTATGTATTTGATAAAGCTGGCCAGAAATTTTAAGTTCTGGTCTTCTTATTTTTGTTAAATTCAAAGAGCATTCGTTTTCCCTTCCCTTTCGCCTTTTCTTACTCAGAACAAACACAAATGGATCAGATGAGCCTGAGGATGCAGGGGCTGGTGAAAATAGGAAGGTCAATGGGAATAATTCTCCATCACTCTCAAATGGTGGTTTTAAACCTTCTAGGCCTCCAAGACCTTCACGACCACCTCCACCTACCCCACGTAGACCAGGTGCGTATTCCAGCACTAGGGATGTAGCTGTCAATACTGTGATTGTAAATAATGTTCTGTTTGGGAATTGACCTCAGGTAAGTGTCAGTTTTCTAGCTGTATTTTTACATTTAAGTTTTGGCCAAGAATGATCTTTCTATAGGTAGACTAATATGTGCCTTTTCCCTTAGTTTTTCCTCCAGGGTGAAGTTCTTGAGGGAAATGCTTTATTGAGAATGAAAAAGAAAAATGAGAACCATATTTGCATTATTAAAAGTATAGGCAGTATAGAAAAGATTGCAACTTTTTGGCAGGGTTTGTAATAGTGTGGACATAAGCATATCATATTGTCAGGGATCTGCTTGCTTATTTTCATTGTATCTTTTAAAAGAAATGACAAGTAACCCAATAATGCTAAAGGATACTCACATTTTGAAGCAAAAATTATACAACAAATGAACATATTTCATGTAGTAAAAATGTAAACATCTATAGGTAGAATACCCATTTTTCCCAATTACTCAGAATAGAATCTTTAATCTTTAATATTTCCTTCTGTATGTAGACAGACAATATAAAATAATTAAACCAAATATTATTGGAAAAGTAAACTAGTTATCTACAAATCATTTTAGTAAAAAACTTTGTTTTTAATTATACATCTTCCCCCTTTTTTGGTAGAAAAATGTGTTAATAATATATTCCTAGCCTTTACGATCATATGCTACTTTGTCAAAATATTGGTGACTTCCCTGAGGAATTGTTATGTCAAGTCTCTCTTGAAGACGTAATACGTACTTTATAACAATTTGTAATAATGCAATAGCTTAACAGATCTTCTTTAACTAACATCAAAAAATTGGTTTTTGATCTGCAGGGTTTCATAGAAAAGACAGTTTTAAAAATATGAAAAATTATAAAATGAACTTAAAGTACCAAAGGGTATCAGTGCTTTCCTTTTTATTTTTTTAAGTAGCTTTTATTTTTTGTGGTATCATGAAATCAGAATTTGTATGTGGCTCATAATTAATAAAGAGCCATTGGATAGATAGAACCTAAAAAGTTATTTAAAAAGTTTAAGTAATTTTCACCTGCATATCCATATCTTAAATTTTCTATTTGTCATTTATCTACCTTTTTACTTTTTATTTTTATTTTTTTTAAAGATTTATTTATTTGACAGACAGATCACAAGTAGGCAGAGAGGCAGGCAGAGAGAAGGGATGCAGGCTCCCTGCCTAGCAGAGAGCCTGATGTGGGGCTCGATCCTAGGACCCTGAGACCATGACCTGAGCCGAAGGCAGAGGCTTTAACCCACTGAGCCACCCAGGCGCCCCTACCTTTTTATTTTTTAAAGTTAAAATTCTGTCCTGAATTTGGAATTCTGAAAATAAAAGATTGTTGTTTTCCACAAATCTTTTATAGCATCTGTCAATGGTTCCCCATCTGCCACTTCTGAAAGTGATGGATCCAGTACAGGCTCTCTGCCACCAACAAATATAAATTCAAATACATCTGAAGGAGCAACATCTGGATTAATAATTCCTCTGACTATATCTGGAGGCTCAGGCCCTCGGCCATTAAATCCTGTACCTCAGGCTCCCCTACCACCTGGGTAAGTAACTGTTTTTGGTTACTATTTGTTTGCTTTAGGCTTCTGCATGTTCTTACTAATAAGGACAATAATACTGAACTTCATTCTTTAAAAAAACAATCCTAAAGCAGTGGTGATTGATTTTTGGGTAGCTGTGTCTAGAGTCAAACTGAACCAAAAAAACTCACCACATTAGAAATCCACACCCTCTCATTTCCGGGGCAAAGGTTTTTTGTTGTTTGTTTTGTGTTTTTTAAATTGAAGGACTCTGGACCATAGAAAGTTAACCAATGCAATTTAATAAAATAGACACCTAATTCGGATTACTTTCTCTTTGAAGGAGGAAAAAAAACACTTTTTAAAATAAAATTTTTCCATCATAGAGTCTTTATAGCAAAGTAATAATAATTTAAGAAACTGAGAAATTTAGTACTCATGATCCCATTTTAATCTCTACTAATTATTTTAAAAATTAATACTCTAATATTTTATGTACATATATACATTGTGGCATTTAGTTAATCCAGAGCTTGGAATCTAATTAAAATTAATTGCTTGATAAATTAAGAAACTCTCATGGTGAAACTTTTGGTTGCTAAACAGATATTATTTGTGGGTAGTTGGGCCATTTTCCTTTTGTGAAACCTACATGGGAAACCAAAATAGAAAATTATTTGTGCAAGGGATTAGCAAACAGAAACTTGTGTTCTCCAAAGTGATTGGTACTTCTAAATTGTGATGGTTCATTTCTGTCTTCTTCTCTTTGGAAATTAACCCATCAAGGAGACTAGAATAACCAGACTGATTTTGTCTGTTAGACTGTGCAGAGACACATCTGACAAAATCTTAGTCTGATTTCAGTTCTTTTAGAACACACATAGTGTTTTGCCTTTCGGTTAGCTCAGTCTTTCTTCAGATTTCAAAACATTAATTACAGCATTTTTTTTTCCCCACCAAGTCTTGCATATGCCATGATCAGATTGAGCTAGACTTTGTCTCCTGAGTGCATGTACCTCAAATCTCTTCAGAAATATAAGGCACCTCTTGAGCAGATACTGCTGCAGAAGTCTTATCCACTCTGTCATCCTCAGGATAACATTTTTTTACTTTATTCCTAACTTCTTTTGATACCTTCTTTAGATATTAACATGTTTATTTGCCTTAATTCTGTAATATGGTCATATAAGAGAAGATAGCAAAGATAAGTGCTTTATCAGTTTTTTAAATTTTCTGTTTAAGTTGGGAGCAGAGAGTGGACCAGCATGGGCGAGTTTACTATGTAGATCATATTGAAAAAAGAACAACATGGGATAGACCAGAACCTCTACCTCCTGGGTAAGTATCTGAATTAAAGAAGAAGAAAAGTTATTTATTCAGAACTATAGATTATATCTGTACAGAATCTTCCCTATATTCCTACTTTTCCTTTTCCTTTCAGCCTTTTCCGAAGCTTCCACAAAGCATTCACTTTGTGTTGTGGTAGGTGCAAACTAGAAAGGAGAGAGAATTGAACATGATGAATGATTTATTTTTATTCATTTCTGACCTAAAGATTCCATAGGTCTTGCTATTTCCATGTTTTCCTTTCTGTATTTTACCTGGCTCAAACCATAGGGTTTTAGAATTAGTTTCTTCAAGAGTAATTATTTTAATTTAATGGATTAATTTTAATTAGTTTTAGATTTAGATTAATTCTAATTAATTTTAATAAATTAATTTAACTCATTAATTTTAATGTAACTGAAAAAGAATTGTTATAGCCCCATCATATATATGAAGATAAAGTCCCTATTATATATATATAATATTGAAGTCATTGCAGAATAGTTGGGGAATTAAAGTCTATATTAATGCATGATATTAAGCATTTAACATTTACATTATAGAAAATGGAAGAAAATATTTTTATTCAGGGTAAGTCAGTAGCAAACATGGGGAAATATTTACTCTTGCTGTAATCTCAAATATACACTTAAAAGGTACTGTTTTACTTACTAATTAGCAGATAGTATCCAGTGTTGGTGAGTTTGTAGAGGAACTTTATCACGTAATATTGCTAGTGGTGGAGGGGCACCTGGGTGGCTCAGTGGGTTAAGCCGCTGCCTTCGGCTCAGGTCATGATCCCAGGTCCTGGGTTCAAGCCCCACATCGGGCTTTCTGCTCAGCAGGGAGCCTGCTTCCTCCTCTCTCTCTGCCTGCCTTTCTGCCTACTTGTGATTTCTCTCTGTCAAATAAATAAATAAAATCTAAAAAAAAAAAAAAAAAAAAAATATTGCTAGTGGTGGTATAAATTAGTTGCAATTCTTACAGAAAGTATATATAACTATAGTAATGCACATACCCTTAGTAATTCTGTCTAGGAAATTTATCCTAAAGAAGTAATGCAAAGGGAGAAAAAAAATGATGTATTAAAGGTATTTATTATTTTACTATTTATAATAGAGAATATTGGAAATAACCACAAACAACAAAGTAGAAATCAACAAGTTATTGTTTTAATGTTTACTTAATATTATGAACCCATTTGAGGGGCACCTGGGTGGCTCAGTTAAGTAGCCAACTTTTTTTTTTTTTTTTAAGATTTTATTTATTTATTTGACAGAGACAGAGATCACAAGGAGTCAGAGAAGCAGGCAGAGAGAGAGGGGGAAGCAGGCTCCCCGCTGAGCAGAGAGCCCGATGTGGGGCTCGATCCCAGGACCCTGAGATCATGACCCGAGCTGAAGGCAGAGGCTTTAACCCACTGAGCCACCCAGGTGCCCCAAGTAGCCAACTTTTGATTTAGGCTCAGGTCATGATCTCAGGGTTGTAAGATCAAGCCCCATGTCAGGCTCCATGTCAGTGGGGAGTCTGCTTGAGATTGTCTCTCTCCCTCTTCCCCACCCCCTGCATACTTTCCCTCTCTCTAAAATAAATAAATTAAAAAAAAAAATACCATGCACCCATGATCAGTTGTTGTAATTTTATGGGAAAAGTGCTTTTTGATATCTGTGAAAAGCTGTATATATAATTCTTTCCCTTCCTATTAAGATTTCAACAGTCAAAAGAACATTGGAAAGAAAGTGGGAGAACTTTTTTCTTAATTACTGTTTGAGACTTACCCACTAAATATGCATTGTATTTTTTTTTTTTTTTTAAGATTTTTATTTATTTATTTGACAGAGAGAGAGACCACAAGTAGGCAGAGAGGCAGGCAGAGAGAGGGAGAAGCAGGCTCCCCGCCGAGCAGAGAGCCCGATGCGGGGCCCAATCCCAGGACCCCAGGATCATGACCCGAGCCGAAGGCAGAGGCCTTAACCCACTGAGCCACCCAGGCGCCCCTGCATTGTATTTTTAAAATTGATACATCTTAACTTTTAAGAAAAGAAATTTTTAAAAGCATTTCTTTTGTGTTCACTTAACGACCATTTAAAAACATATAAAATAGAAAGAGTTCAGGTAAATCAAAAGTAATTTAAGGTAAAATCTTACCAAACCTGCACCAGGGCCAAGATAAAGTCCTGTTCAATTCATATCTGTATCACAAGTAATTATTGAATTAGGTTGGTTTTGTCCTGATTTAGCTGGGAACGTCGGGTTGACAACATGGGACGAATTTACTATGTTGACCATTTCACAAGAACAACAACGTGGCAGAGGCCAACATTGGAATCCGTCCGGAACTATGAACAGTGGCAGCTCCAACGTAGTCAGCTGCAAGGAGCAATGCAGCAGTTTAACCAGAGATTTATTTATGGGGTAAGCAGCCTGTTATACTATAAACTTAATAAGTATTTGTTTTTAACCTTTTTTTTTTGCATATGAAATGTTAAGTACTAAAAGACAAGAGGGCACCCAGTTGTTGCTGTTGATAGATACTATGTTTATATTTTGTCTTGAGTATTCTTTGCATGTGATCTATTCTTAACTCTTTGAAAACTTCTAAAGTTCAACCTCCTTTGCTTTATTAATGTCAAAAATAAAAAAGGAAGTTAGGACAACTTAAAATCCGTGGACAAAAGGATAATAAAAATAAACCCAAGTGGTTTGAAGAGAATTAAAACAGTTCTGAATTTAATACTCCCTAGCTTGGCAGAATATTTGAAGGTTTGGCTCTAAGAGCACCTGACTATTAAGTGGTTATATAGAACTAGTGACAGAATTGAATCACTTTGTAACATGAAAGCACAGTTTACCTAATTAATTAGTGCTCTGGGAGACTAAGGAAATTTAATTCCTTATATGATTATGCTAACTATATATTCTGGCTTCAAAACTGTATTATCTTTGGTATGCAAATATTTCCTTTTGGAAATGGTTTAAGGTTGTACATATTTTTCTTCAGAATAATATTGCAAAAATAGCTGTAAGTTCACCAAAATATATTAATGTTTTTTTAATGCAGTCTTTGGTGCTAGGAATTTTATAGTCTCTCAAATCATAAAGTATTACAGATCCTTTCTCTGAGGAGAGGAAAATAGTCCTTGGAGAAATAGGATTCTGTGGGCCAAACAAAAGGGATTTGTTTGAGTATTACGTAGAACTTAAAACCAAAGAAAATAAGGTCTTCAAGAGTTCAGGAGAAGCTGACCTCCATTTTCATCTCTTCCCCTCCACCACCATTGGTGTCATCCCTGTTAGAATACATCAGATTAAATTTCTGTCCTCTGAGCATTATTTCCCCCCTTTTCTCCATATTTTTATCTATTTCTTGGATCTAATCGCCATAACACTTTCATCCACTGATTTAAACAAATTCTTCTTTATCACCAGCCTTCCCTTCACTACCTAGTTATGACTAAGATTCTTTCATATAAGGGTTTTTCCTGCCACTTTCTATAGGCAGCAGTCATTATATTTCTTCCCAGTGGTTTTAGAAGTGAAATTAATTTGTCTCTTGCCTACCTGACCCTACCCATTTTTTTTTTCCTATGCTGTTTTACATCTTCCCTTCTTTCTAAATTATAATAGCTTTGATATACCTGGCCAGATTTCTTCTAGGGTTGAATGCCTAGTTTGCCTGCTTCTTTAAAGCTATTTTCCACATAGGTGTTCAGTGGAAAGAACATGGGCTTTGGAGTCAGACACATCTGGGCTTGAGTCCTAATAACACAGTTACTTTCTCTATATGACTTTGAGAAAGTCACTTAACCTCATCAGGGCTCATTTACTTTATCTGTTACAAAATTTCCTGAGAGGAATTTTTTTGAGGATTCTATAAAATAAAGTTCCTAATATGTTTGGCACATAGTATTATATGGATAGAAATGTTAGTTTTCATTCCCTCATATCCACATTGTAAATGTGCTCTTTATCTTACTTTTACAGTACATCATCTTTAAAAAAAACATTGTTTTGAAACACCGGTTTAGCATATATTTCCGGGGCACCAACAGTATATATTGCTTCATTGTAAACTTCACTAATTTGATACTCAGAGTCTTTGTTTCCCTGGTTATAGGTCAGTAGACTCTCATACACCTAGCTTTTTTTTTTTTTCCTTAAGTGGGCTCCACACCCAACGTGGGGCTTGAACTCACAATCCCAAGATCGAGTCACATGCTCTACTGACTGAGCCAGCCAAACACCTCTACACCTAGCATTTTTAGCCTCAGAATGGAAATGGTTGATGTTGGAACACTGTAATTGCTCTTCCTGGCCAATGGCTTCAATGTGTATGTCCCCAATTTACTTAACCAGGGAAGAGCCTTGGATCTTAGGCTTGGGCCTTGGAAAATTACCGCAATAGTTTGTTATATGCCAGACTTTTCAGACCTGTTCCATAACCAGTATTCAAACCTTTTTATAAGTGTTTATCCCTGGTCTCTCTGCTCTCAGTGCTTTTCATAATTGTGTCTGTCAGGAGGAGCAAGGCCAATTCTTGATAGGTCTGTCTTCCAAGAGTTGTTTAATCAGAGATAGAATGTCATATCCTTTAAAACTTTCAATCAGTTACCCAATTTCTGTAATAAGTCAGTGACGTGGGGAAAAAAACCCAGAGACAATAGGGGGAACTGCTATAGATTGAGAATTGAGACTCAACCAAGTGTAATGTGAGGACTTTGAATTTCAACTTGAATGAACAATCATAGGCATTTAATTAGTGACCAGATATTAGATGATAAAATTAACATAGATTCTTTGCCAGGTGTGATTAACAATTTTGTGGTTATAGAAGAAGATGTCCACAAATTTTAGAAAGACATGCTAAAATATATAGGGGTGAAATGACTAAATGATTCAGCAAAGAAGAGGGGAAAAAAGAAATTTTTTTTGGCAAAGTCTTAATACTTGTTGAGTCTTGGTGCTGGGTATATAGGGTTTACTTTCCTTATTTTTTTTGTACATTTTTTCCATTAATAATTTTTCTTTAAAAAACAGTTAGAAAATGGGGCGCCTGGGTGGCTCAGTTGGTTAAGCAATTGCCTTTGGCTCAGGCCATAATCATAGAGTCCTGGGATGGAGTCCCACATCAGGCTTCCTGCTTGGTGGGGAGTCTGCTTCTCCCTCTGACCCTAACCCGTCTCATGCTTTCTCTCTCTTTCTCTCTCTCAAATAAATAGATAAAATCTTTAAAAAAAAAAAAAAAAAAAAGGCAGTTAGAATCTATTATTTACTCATTTTATCTTACTAAAGGGGAAAGGGTTTAACCAAATCTTCCTGAGAGACCACATGTTATCTTCACTTTATTATACATTTAAACCAAAACATATCCATTAACCCTACATGGTCACTATGACCTTTGCTTCTCTTATTTTAATGGTTGAAAATGGTTTCCTTTTTTCTAACCAGACTTCTGTCTCTAGCAATGTGGTCATTAGAAACAGAAGTTTAAGAAATCTTCTTTACAGATCTGTATTTATCAACTCTTTACAACTGAAATTCTTTTCTTTCCCTCATCTGATAGCCTCTTCTTCCTACTCCCGCACCTCTTTCCACAATATTTGTATATACCCCATGTTTTGTATATGCTGCTTCTTTTTGAGTTAGAAATACAAGGTTAGTCTCAGCCATCTGGTGACCCTGAATACTGTGGTTTATAAATGACTCTTTGGGGATTTATGTATTTCTCCAGTTTACTGAGTTGTGGCTGAAGAAGAAAATGATCTTTTGAGGGTAAGGATTACATATTTGTAATATTTGAATTTCACATAATTTCAAGCATTAATGTTTACAAAGATTTTTTTTTCCCTCCAGAGCGTATTGGCATATATCCATTAACTGTGTGACCCATCTCTAAGACATGAACTCTGTAAAAGGGTGTTACATTGCACATGACCAGGGAAGACTGGTAACCACCAGAGCTCATAACCCTTGCTTTCAAGGTTCTAATTAGGTTGTTCATTATTTCACCTTTTTCTTGATGTTGTTGTTGTTGTTCTTTTTAGAATCAAGATTTGTTTACTACATCACAAAATAAAGAATTTGATCCCCTTGGTCCCCTGCCACCTGGATGGGGTAAGTCCTGTGATTTTTTTCATTGCATTTGTCATTTTAAAAATCAGGTATTTATGGATGATAGCCTGCTCTTGCTTGAGTGAATATCTTGGAAGTTTTTGGGGTGTGTCAGTTCAATTCAGAGAGCCAAACAAGTATTAAATTTCCCAGAAGTTCTAAGTTGATTGTCTTATTACAATTAATTTTTATTGGAATTCAAAGTTATTTTACTCTTTTAAAGTTTAAAAATACTTTGGGCATTTAACAATAAAAAGAAATGGATGGTTAATACACAGAACGTTCTGAATGGACCTCAAGGGGATTATGTATAGTAAAAAAAAGTCCATCTTAAAAGATTATATACCATATGATTCAGTTTATGTAATATAGTCAAAATGACAAAATTAGAGAAATGGAAAACAGATTAGTAGTTGCTAGGAGACAGAGCCAGTGGCAGGTGGGTGCAAATACAGGAGGTAATATAAGTAGTTCTTGTGTGGCGGTGAAGTAGTTCTGTGTCTTTGCCATGGTAGTGATTACACAAATCTATACATAAGGGATAAAAGTGCATAGATTATACATTCACAGTAATGAATTTAGCTTAAAATTTGGTGAAAATTAAATAAAGTCTGTAGTTAACAGTAATGTATCAGTTTCACTTTCCTGATTTCAGTATTATACTATGGCTATATAAGATATTACCATTGGGGGAAACTGGTGAAGGGTACATGAGATTCTTAGAATAATTTTGGAACATCCTGTAATGATTATTTCAAAATAAAAAGTTATATATTTTTACCATATTTGTGCTTCTAAAACACTGTTCATAGTTTGGTTGAGTTGATGTAATTTTGAAAGAACAGTGGAAGGGGAACATGTTAGGGTGGGACTTTGTGCTTGGGTATGTTTTGTTGTTGAGTACATTTATCTTAGTATTAAAATTCTATAAATAGATTTTACATACCCTACCAGATTTTTGTTTTATGGTAATATGTGAATCCTAGCACAGTAGCAAGTTTTCAGAATAAACAGCAATATAGAAGTTTTGCATGGATGTCAAAGAGAGTATAGAAAGAAACGTGGGGTACCTGGGTGGCTCATTGGGTTTGAACCTCTGCCTTCGGCTCAGTTCATGACCTCAGGGTCCTAGGATCGAGCCCCGCATCAGGCTCTCTGCTCGACGGGGAGCCTGCTTCCCCCTCTCTCTCTACCTTCCTCTCTGCCTACTTGTGATCTCTCTTTCTCTGTCAAATAAATAAATAAAATCTTTAAAAAAAAAAAAAAGAAAGAAAGAAAGAAGGAAACAGCTAAGTAAAGCCAGCCATGGAACTAGTTGAAGTTTTGTCTTCAAGAGCGCAGATATTTCATAACTTGGGGGTAAAATCAGAAAATGATGTTTCTAGATAGTCTGGGAGGCATTGGTACCAAAATAGATTGCTCTAGCATTACTTTATTGAGGAATGGAGAAAAATGGATGTGTCAAGGTCACGTGAATCTGGGCAGTAGATGATACTGGACATAAAGTTTGCCTTTGAGAAGTTCCATTGCCCTTTGGTTATTTATCCTTAACACTCTGTGAAACAAAGAGGTAAAAAACATGATAAGTAATACTTACAATTGTTACTGTATTAGCATGTAATAAAGGGAGGGCATTTGAAAGTGAACTGTGAATTTCTGTCTTCACCAAAGCTTGGTAATGTGATAAGGAGTCTTCTGTGTTGGAGTCAGAGTGGAGAATGCATGGTTGGTATGAAGTAACTTTAGAAAAGGGAATGTTGCCTTTATATAAAGCATATTGAACCAGGCCTGTCAGATTGCTTTTACTACACATCGATGGTTTTCCCAGCTTTATTTCTAGAATTGTTGTATGTCTGTATTATAGAGGAGAAATTAATGCAATTAAAGGATGTATCTGAAGGTCACGTATTATCCTCTTAATGACCAGTGAGTGACCAGTTAGCTTTTGTCAGAAACATGGACCTTCTCCAGACCAGTTATAGGAAAAAATTACCACTTGCTCATTAGAAGCATGAATTGTAGGCTGTGTTGCCTTTATGCAAAGAAGCTTTTCCGGGTGCTTGGATGACTCAGTCATCAAGCGTTTGCCTTCAGCCAAGGTCATGATTCCAGGGTCTTTGGATCGAGTCCTGCATCAGGCTCCCTGCTCAGTGGGGAGTCTGCTTCTCCCTTTCCCCCTGCCCCTCTGCCCTGCTTGTGCTGTCTCTCTCTCACTCTATCTCAAATAAAATCTTTAAAAAAAAATTTTTTTTAATTAAAAAAAATTCCTGCAAGCTCTGGTGCTTTCTGTATGTATTATTATTTACATATATAAATATAAATTATAAATAAATATATTTATTAATTAATTATAATTAATATTTATTTATTATTATAAATAATAATTTATTACTGTTAGGATCTTTCTCTTTTTTCCTAACTAGCCAACAACTCTTCCCTGAAATACTGCCTCTAAAGACCCAATCCCAGCTTACCCATGTTATGAGACTCTTTCCTTATTTTACATTCTGCTTATTTTTAGGTTTCACACTTCTGAAGTTGAAATGTACCCCCCTTCCTAGATGAGTTCATGATTACCCTGTTACTTAGACTAAGCATTGCTTTATGACTCTCTGCCTTTGGGGCACATGCCTTATTTGTGGAACCAGTGACAACACTGGTACTGTTACAGACAAAACCCTACCTGAGATATCTTCAGGATTTACCCAGGAAATAAAACCCCAATTCATAGCGTGTGCTTACATTCTGAAATAGACAGCATTATTTTTGTGACACAATATGTTATTTATTTATGAATGAATCAATGAGAAGGTTCCATGTGGGGCTTGAACTCACAACCCTGAGATCAAGACCTGAACTGAGACCAAGACTCAGATACTTAACCGACCTAGCCACCCAGATGCCTCATCCTTTCAAGCTTTATATGCTAGGACTAGACATTACCACCTCACAAGCTGACAGTGAAGAATTTTTAATACATGCAAACTAAAGAGGCTGGAGAACAAAGAGTGTTTTTGGTTCAATAGTGTAGTCTAATAGGGCTTTGTATACCTGGTTTTACCCATCAAGTATAAAAATACTTTCTTCAAGGGGCGCCTGGGTGGCTCAGTGGGTTAAAGCCGCTGCCTTCGGCTCGGGTCATGATCCCAGGGTCATGGGATCGAGCCCCGCATCGGGCTCTCTGCTCAGCGGGGAGCCTGCTTCCTCCTCTCTCTCTCTCTGCCTGCCTCTCTGCCTACTTGTGATCTCTATCTGTCAAATAAAATAAATAAAATCTTAAAAAAAAAATACTTTCTTCTTTTGAGAGTTGCTGTGAAAGAATACATAGAACAGCAAGAAGCTTCTGGTTTTTACGTTTTATTCATCAAGTCAGGAAGGGCTCTGATCTGCATTCCCTTTGCTCTTCAGTAATCTCCGTATTGTTTATCATGTGACTTTTTTCAATAAAAATCAGCTCTATAGTCACAGTACTTCCTCTCATTAAAAGCAGATGAGCCTTCAGTTTGCAAGTGCGCCCACCTTTTGAAATTTTGTTTCTCACAGCTTCTTTCAAGAAATGTTGGTATCAGCAGTATATACTTAGAACATACATAGAAAAGAAGTTTTCTATTGAATTTATTCGGCTTCATGTTAACTTTTGAAGAGAAAATCTCTGGCCCCGAAGTCTGAACTTACGTGGCAGATACGCACTTGGTATTATTTTTAGATTATAAAAATTATTTTAAAAATTACTTGGATAGAAAAAAAATTCCAGATTCTGCAAATATATTTTAAAATTTTAAATTTAATGTGACTGCCAAGAATATTAACTAACATTATTTTGTAGCTGTAGCACTGTGGATGCTTCTTTTTACCTCAGAGACAGACTTAAATTTGGTTACTTTCACACTCAAGATGTCATGACCAGTGAAGCCATTGTTAATATTCACAGTGTGTCACAAGATGCAGAATCACATTTATCTGTATGTAACACATACTTGGGGTTCTCTTTCCATTATGGCTCAAGTGATGTAAGTAGCTGAGATGTTAGTATGGGGTTCAAGATACTCACCAGTATATCCATTCTAACCTCCCATATTACCACTATACTCGAAATAATGGAATTAGTGCTGGAGATAACAGTTGAAAGTTACCAAATACTAACTTGACATAGCTATATAATTTGGCTCAAGACTTGTCCTGCAGTAGCTTGCTCAGAGAAAGATACAAAGGATCTAAATAAATGTTTTTTGTGAAAAATAGCTACCAACTTTTCAAACCATAAGGGATTTAAAACAAACAAACAAACAAACAAAAAACTTGATCAGCTTGGAATTAACCTTAAAGTTTTATTTGAAATTGCTAATTTTAAGAAACTATCCTTTTAAAAATATTGGAATCCATTCTATATTCTTCGTTACTTCACTTACCTCATTTTGAAACATCTAAAAAAATTCAGGTATAGAAATTATCTTTTGAAGAAGAATTGGTAATGGAATAGAGAATTCAGTGGTTTAAAACAACAAACTTAATATTAAAATTTCAAGGACTGACTCTTCTTTTATTAAAAGAGAAAATAATATCTACATGTCTCCTAAACCTTACTGAGAAAGCTCAGGAATTCAGGGGAAATTGTGTAGAATGGGAATAAGAAAACAAGGAGAATCCTAAAGCAAGAGGTAGATGGAGGAAAGAAGCTGCAGTTTCAAAGGCAGTAAACTAAAGAACTGAGCCCTTTGCCCAGCCTTTGTATAGAAGGTTTCTTTAGATATTTAGGATTTGGGAACTGAGTGTATTAGGGAAGAGGATATATTTTGAAACAGTGTCTTCTAGTTGAATAATGCCTAGCATATAGCAAAGAAACAAGTTATATCCTTCCCCCCCATTGTATTTTAAGAAAGGAGGTGATGTGGTATGCAAAAAATGGCTTAAAGAGACCTGACTTTCCATCCTGTCATTATTACTCAATTCTGAGATTTTGGGCAGATCACTTAACCTGTCCAGGTTTCCCTATCATGAAGATGAAATGAAACTATCTACTCCTGGGACTAATATTAAGGATAAAATGAGGTCATGTATGAAAAGTTAAAATGTTAATTATTCTTGCTGCCTTTGGTTAGATTGAACAAAAAGGTCTTATAGGCAGGACATTGCGAATTAAGTCTGTTTAGCTTCTAAAATGTAATGATATTTTAATAGCTCTAGCAGGTATATGAATTTAAAAGTGAAAGAATAAATCAAACCTCTTAAAGTTGTGATTTGGAAGCTATAAAAATCAGTGCAATGAGAAATGGGCAAATTCAGCACATTTTATTTTAGTTTGTGGAAGAAGACAATGCCAACCCTAATGCTTTGCCTTTTTTTTTTTTCTTTCTTTAAGAGAAGAGAACAGACAGCAATGGTAGAGTATATTTTGTCAACCACAACACTCGTATCACACAGTGGGAAGATCCCAGAAGTCAAGGGTAAGAAACTTTCAGTTACTAGTATATAGATAATCTCGTGAAGATTGTACCCTATTTCTGACTCAGTTATGGAAAAAATCAAGTTACAAGTTCTTCCCCCAAAGTCCTTAAACATTACTCACCCATATACTTTAGAAAGAGAAAAAATTACACTTATTATTGTATATAACAGATGTGGGTTTCTTGAGAGTACAGGAAAAAAGTCATTGGTTCATACAAATATTCTATGTATTTAAAAATTCCTATTTATTATTAGTAAGTCCAGATTAATAGCTCTAACGCAGGGTTTTGCAACCTGAGATCACTAGAGAAAATTCAGGGAATACGTGACTTAAGGGGGAATAAATGCAGATTCAGTTATATTAACTTTTACCTGAAATTGAGTGTTTCCATCCATTTTGGTTGTAAGCTACAACCATAGTGGAATTAGTAGTGCCTTGGACTCTTCCTACCAGTAGAAATCATACGTTTTTTAAAATAGCATTTTGCAGTTGTTGCAATTATCTCAAAATATACTTTACACGTATTGCAAGAACTTGCTAGTTAATATATTGACAAAGAGACACATACTATTATTACAAGTTTTCCTTTGCATTTAAGTATAATTAACATAAGGTATTATATTAGTTTCAGGTATACAATATGGTGATTTGACATTTATATACATTATGAAATTATCACCTAATAAATCTAATTACCCTCTGTCACCAAAGTTATTACAGTATTACTGGCTGAATTCCCTTTGTTGTACTTTACATCCTTGTGACATTTATTTCATAACTGGAAGTTTGTATCTCAAAGACAAGTTTGTCTTTTTAATGTTTGGTAACTGTGTATATACTTGCCCATCCTTTCTTCCTTCATTCCGAGTGAGGGAGCAGAAGCAAGGGGAGCAGCAGAGGGAAAGGGAGAAGCAGGCTCCCCACTGAGCAGTCAGCCCAATGTGGGGCTCAATCCCAGGACCCCAGGATCACGACCTTAGCCAAAGGCAGACGCTAACCAGCTGAGCCGCCCAGGCACCCCTACTTGCTTTTCTTTGTAGCATTATGTAATAGTACTTGTATTAGTTTGTTAGAGCTGCCTTAACAAAGTACCACAAATTGAGTGGCTTAAACAATAGAAATTTGTCTCATAGTTCAAGAGATTCAGGAGGTTAGACGTCTAGAATCAAGGTATAGGCAGGGCTTTGCTCCCTTGGAAGGCACTAAAAGGATTTGTTCCATGCCTTAGCTTATATCCATTACTATCATGGAACAGAAACAATGATCCTTATTGAGGATATAGAGAAATTGGGGAACTCTCCTGCATTGCTGGTGGGAATGTAAAACAGTGCACAACTGTGGAAAACAATTTGATGGCTCCTCAAAAAGCTAAACATAAATTAATGTATCCAGCAGTTCTCCTAGGTATACCCAAAAGAAGTGAAAGCAAGGACTCAAACACATCCTTGTATACTTACGTTCATAAATCGTGTTATTGACAGTAGCCAAAAGGTAGAAGCAACTTACGTGTCCATCAGCAGATGGATGGATAAACAAAATGTGATGTATACATACAGTGGAATATTATCCAGCCCTAAAGAGAAAGGAAATTCTTTTTTTTTTTTTTAATTAACATATAATGTGTTATTTGTTTCAGGGGTATCGGTCTGTGATTCATCACAGACCTATAGTGAGTACACAGCAGTCCCCACAACTCGTACCCTCCCCGGTGTCCATCACCCAGCCACCCCATCCCCACCACGCTCCACTCCAGCTTCTGGTAGTTTGGTTTGTGGCAGTGTAACTGCAGTCTTCACATAGCATTCTTCAGGTCTGCAAGTGTCAAGTGTCCAAATTTCCCCTTTTTATAAGGACTCCAGCCCTATTGGATTAATGGCTCACTGTATTCCAGTATGATCTCATCTTAACTGATAATGTCTGCAGTGACCCTATTTCTAAATAAGGTCACATTCTGCGCTCCTGATGGTTAGTATATAGGAATCTGTGGATGAACACAATTCAGCCCATAATAAAATCTAATACTGTGCATTTATCAGACCACCAGAGGGTTCCATTCTGCAAGGAATTTGGCAAGCTGTAAAGTTGGAGAGCAGTCTCCCCAAGAATTCCCTCACTTCAGACATCAACCACAAACTGGGAGATCCCCCAAAATTGCTCTCACTTCAGGCCAACTGGGTATGGATTTAGGGGTTCCCACAACCACTTTCAGGTTTGATAACTCACTTGAGAGACTAGAACTCACTTGAAGCTTGTTATACTCACAGTTACATTTATCATAGGGAAGGCATACAAATTACAAGCAGCAGAAGGAAGAAAGACAGGACAGAATGTGAGAAGGTTCTAAATACCCAGAACTGATATGGAGTATTATATGTGGAGGATTAGCAACCAGCAAATCTCACCTGAGTCTCTTACATCCAGAGTTTTTATTGGGGCTCCATTATGTACTGCTTGCATTGCTAACCTTTAGTCTCTAGCCCTGTCCCAGAGTTTGAGCTAATATCTTCAGTGTCTAGTTACTCCAGAAGTTTTAGTTGATGGGAGGTGTCCCAAAGCCTCCATCATAAATCACTTGTTGACTGTCTGGTGTTCAAAGTTCCCAAGCAAACAGAGGTATTCCTGACATGCAGGACATTCCAGAGGCCTAGCGATCACCTCCCAGTAACAGAGGGCAGAGGCCACACCTCTCTTTTGGTATGATTAATTATTCACACATCCCTTGACTCAAAGTTAAGAACCTTTGTTCTGATAATACAGTTTAAATTTAAAATCTGCTTCTGGATACTAACGTCACATTTTTTATGTTAATATTTAACTTAAATATATTCAGTTTCCCTAAAAGGAAGAAGAATTTCAAAGGTAACATTTTAAATTGCTCTGTAAAATTCTCTCTTGAAGGACAGAATGAACTATGTCACCTTTCTGTAATTTACTATCATTTTTTGTTCCCCCTTAGACTTTTAAAAAGTCAGAGCTGAAGTGAGAATCGTATCTTAATAAACAGTACAAATGACCCAGTTCTATCCTGTTTGTTTTCAAGACAACAGTTTGTTACTGAGCTTATCTTGAAAATAAAATTATAACAAATAAATGTTAACTTTTAAAAAATTTTTGGTAATCCATTTTATCTGACATTTCTGTTCAGCTCTGTGAATAAAGCTAAATGTTCTTAACCTTTCAACACAGTTTACAGAATACTGTTCTGAACAATGGTTCTTAGCCTTTTATTCCTCTGAAGTACATTTGAGGAAGATGACAATCCTGTCAGCAGTAGTGGCTCTCTAAAACCAGTCAGCTTAAATGCCCCCAACCCCTCCCCTTCTTTTCTGATGTGAACTTGGACATTTCCATTTTTTTTTCCCCTTCTCTCACTGAACCCACCAGGTGAGAAAATCTGAAGCTGTAGAATAGAGGAAAACAAACTAGCAAATATGGGTAAAAACTTGGAACACTTATACCTAACTAGTTAAAAAGACTAGTTGCCATTATGACAGAACACACAAATACAAACTACAAAGGAGGTATTCAATAATTCTCTACCCATTCTAGTGGAATATTTTAAAATGCAAAAATGTCTTAAGTTCACAAGTAAGCAGTTTTGAATATTTATGCTTATGCCCCAGTTATTTTAATATATAACAAATAAAAATGCACTATTGCCTTATAATCTAGTTCCTGTTTTGAAACTCAGGTAGTGGGGTGCCTGCATGACTAAGTCATTAAGTGGCTGCCTTCAGCTTGCGTTGTGATGCCAGGGTCCTGGTATCGAGCCCCATATTGGGCTCCCTGCTCTGTGGGAGGCCTGCTTCTTCCTCTCCCACTCCCCCTACTCGTGTTCTCTCTCTGTGTCTTTCTCTGTTAAATAAAATCTTTAAAAGAAGCAGAAAACGAAACAAAACAAAAAAGCTCACATAGTATTTGCAGGGTGAAAGTTGTTGCCATACACACAAAAGCTGAAAAACTTGGCAAATGCTGTGCTAGCAGTCTGAAGGAAGTACTTTGAGAGACTCAAAAAGAATGATCAGTATATAGTAGGGGGAATACTAATAGTTACAACTTGAGGGTTACTATGTGTGAAGCTTTTTACTTACATTGTCTCACTTATTCCTCTTACAGTCTTACTATATATACATTCTTAACTGCAGTTGAGAGAGATTAACCAAAGTCTAAAGATAGGTATTAAGAAGTGGTTAGAAATACTTCAGAAAGAACAGTTGAGTTGCTTTAGTAGAGGAATAATTAAGATCTTCTGGACAAGGGGAAAGTCTTCACTTGGAGGTATAACAGATCATGTCTTGTTAAGGGAAATGGTGAATAGCACTACACTTGGAAATCACGGGCTTCACGGAAGGGAGTTGGAGTTAGAGTGCGGGGTTAAACCTGAAAGGGAACACTGAGGGCAGAGTGAGTGCCCCATGTTGAGAGTTCAGGGCTTATCATTCACTAGTAGTGTGAACAGTGAATATCACTTTAAGAAGAGAGTTAATCATGATCAGAGCTCTGTTTTAGTACTCTGTCAGCAATATGAAATGAATGTAGGACCAGAGTGAGACTAGAGGCAAGAAAACCAGTTTGGTGGCCATTATGAAATTTTAAAAGAGAGATGAATGATGCCAGGGTAAGGATGTTCTTGGGGACTGAAAACAGTGATGAAAATGAAGGCTTCCAAGGCAGAATGGGCAGAACTTGGGTTACCAAAAGGTGTTTAGGTGGGTTATTAGAGGGGATTACAGGCCAGGTAGGTGGAAACAGGGTGATTCCATGAATCTATTGACATGTTTAACATGCTTATAGGATATCTATAGAGAGGTCTAGTAAACAACGGGAAACACTGGACTAAGTGATCTAAATGATGCTGCATTTATGGATGATTTTTGTTTTGTGTATTTGGGAAACAAACAGCTCAACATTTTTTATTTGTATTTTTTCCTATGTTTTGTAGTCAATTAAATGAAAAGCCCTTGCCTGAAGGCTGGGAAATGAGATTCACAGTCGATGGAATTCCGTATTTTGTGGACCACAATAGAAGAACAACCACCTATATCGATCCCCGCACTGGAAAATCTGCCCTGTAAGTTTTCTAAACATTGTAGATTAAAAGTAAAACCGATTTCTAAGATTTTGTTATGAAGAGCTAAATTAGCAGGGAGTACAGTTCTCACTGTTTCTTGAGTTGGGTTGCCCAGAAGTCATTATTCCCTAAATATTTTGTATTTTTTATTGCCCTATTTATTTATCACCATATTTTCTCATAGAGATCTTTCATATTTGTTATCTATTCACATAGCACTAAAAAGGTTATTTATTTTTGTTTGTTTGTTTGTTTTAAATTTTATTTTTTATAAACATATAACATATTTTTATCCCCAGGGGTACATGTCTGTGAATCGCCAGGTTTACACACTTCACAGCACTCATCATAGCACATACCCTCCCCAATGTCCATAATCCCACCCCCCCAACCCCCCTCCCCCCATCAACCCTTAGTTTGTTTTGTGAGATTAAGAGTCACTTATGGTTTGTCTCCCTCCCAATCCCATCTTGTTTCATTTACTCTTCTCCTACCCCCTTAACCCACCATGTTGCATCTCCTCTCCCTCATATCAGGGAGATCATATGATAGTTGTCTTTCTCCGATTGACTTATTTCGCTAAGCATGATACCCTCTAGTTCCATCCACGTCGTCGCAAATGGCAAGATTTCATTTCTTTTGATGGCTGCATAGTATTCCATTGTGTATATATACCACATCTTCTTTATCCATTCGTCTGTTGATGGACATCTAGGTTCTTTCCATAGTTTGGCTATTGTAGACACTGCTGCTATAAACATTCGGGTGCACGTGCCCCTTCGGATCACTACGTTTGTATCTTTAGGGTAAATACCCAGCAGTGCAATTGCTGCATCATAGGGTAGTTCTATTTTCAACATTTTGAGGAACCTCCATGCTGTTTTCCAGAGTGGTTGCACCAGCTTGCATTCCCACCAACAGTGTAGGAGGGTTCCCCTTTCTCCGCATCCTCGCCAGCATCTGTCATTTCCTGACTTGTTAATTTTAGCCATTCTGACTGGTGTGAGGTGGTATCTCATTGTGGTTTTGATTTGTATTTCCTTGATGCCGAGTGATGTGGAGCACTTTTTCATGTGTCTGTTGGCCATCTGGAGGTCTTCTTTGCAGAAATGTCTGTTCATGTCCTCTGCCCATTTCTTGATTGGATTATTTGTTCTTAAAAAGGTTATTTAGAAATTATCAGTACAGTGCTGCTTACCAGTTAATCCCTGATTTCTGATGCCTGCTTTCTTTCAAATCTCCTGTTACTAAAGTAACTTTCTGTTTTGTTTTGCTTAATGTGTTTTGTTTTAGGTGTTTTTTGTGGCAAAATACGTATAGTAGAGTTTTATAGAGTACCTTTTTAACCATTTTAAGTGTACAATTCAGTGGCATTAAGTACCATCACTGTCCGTCTCCAGAATATTCTTTCATTCCATACTGAAACTCTATGCCTATTTAACAATAACTCTCCTATCCCCTTTTTTTCCTTAGCCCCTGATAACGCTTAAACTTCCTGTCTGTGAATTTGACCTCTCATGTAAATGGAATCATATGGTATTTGTGCTTGTGACTGGTTTATTTCACTTAGCATTATATTTCTAGGGTTCATCTGTGTTACCATTTGTATCAGAATTTCACTCCTTTTCAATGCTTTAATCCTTTGTAGTGTATATGTATATGCCATATTTTATTTATACATCTGTTCATGGACTTTTGGGTTGCTTCAGACATCTTTTGACTATTATGAATAACGCAGCTGTGAATGTGAGTGTACAAATACCTGTTTGAGGTTTTGTTTTCACTTCTTCTGTGTATATACTCAGAAGTGGAATTGCTCAGTCAATGGTAATTTTTTGTTTTTTTGAGGCACTTCAAGACTGTTTCCACCGTGGGTATACCATCTTACATTGCCACCAAAAATGTACACAGGTTCCAGTTTTTCCTGTCAGTGGTTGTTGTTTTCTGTTTGTTTTTTAAAACTGTCAACCTGATGGTTATGAAGCGGTTTCGCTCGGTTTTTATTTGTATTTCTCTAATGATTCATGATTTTGAGCATCTTTTCATGTGCTAATTGACCAAATATTTGTATATCTTCCTTAAAAAAAAGTCTGTTCAACTTCTTTGCCCATCTTTGAATCTGGTTGTTTTTTATTGTTGAATTTTAGAAGTTCTTTATATTCTGGATATTAATCCCTTATGAGATACATCATTTGCTATTATTTTCTCCTAATCTTTGCATTCATGTAAGTTTTATAGCTTTAACTCTTAGGTGTAGGTTTTGGGTCCATTTTTAGTTAATTTTTGTAAATGGTATTGGGAAAGGGTCCAACTTTATTTTTTTGCAAGTGATGATCCAATTTTCCAAGCCTTTGTTGAAAAGACTGGTGAATGATCTTGGCACCCTTGTCAGAAATCCTTTGACCATATATATGCAAGGTTTATTTCTGGAGTTTATATTTCATTGGTCATTGTAGTTGTCTTTATTCTAGTTCTACACTGTTTTCATGACTGTAGGTTTTACTAAATTTTGAACTCAGGAAATGTGAGATCTCCAAGTTCTTTTGAGATTGCTTTGGCTTTATAGGGTCCCTGAGATTTCATGATTTTTAGAATAGAATTTTGTATTGCTGCAAAAAATGTCATTAGGATTTTGATAGGGGTTGCATTGAATTTGTAGTTCTCTTTGGTTTGTTTTGACATCTTAACAATATGACATCTTTTAAGCCTGAACATAGGGTGTCTTTACATTTATTTGTCACCTTTAATTTCTTTTTCAACAATTGTTTGTAGTTTTCCAGTATACAAATCTTTTCTCCTTGGCTTAGTTAATTCCAGAGTTTTTTTTAATGCTGTTTGTAAATGGGATTTTTTTTTTTAATTTTTCAGATTGATTATTAGTGTATAGAAATGCAACTGATTTTTGTGTTGTTTTATATCCTACTTTGCTGAATGTACTTATTGGTTCTAATAGTTCTTTGGAATCTTTAGGATTTTCTAAATAGAAGATTATGTCATCTTCAAACAAAGAAAATTTTTACTTCTTCCTTTCTGGACACCTTTTTTTTCTTTTCCTTGCTTGATTTCCCTGGCTAGAACTTCTAATACTATGTTGAGTAGAAGGGAAAGCAGGCGTCCTTTCCTTGTTCCTGATCTTTGAAGGAAAGCTTTCATTTTCACCATTGAGTATGTCAGCTGTGGGATGTTCATAAATGGCTCCTATACTGAGGGAGTTCCCTTCTAGTCCTCTTTTGTTGAGTGTTTTTTTCACCATAGAAGGATGTTAAACTTTATCAGTGTTTTTTTTTTCTTTCTCTCTCTCTCTCTCTTTTTTTTTTTTTTTTTT